>NW_005871077.1:8120590-8121639 GCF_000147115.1 Myotis lucifugus
CAATGTAATAATCTGAACAATAAAGATTTAATAATAATAATTTAAAAAAAGAGTTTTTTAAAAAAATCTTATATCTGAGAAGAGGAAAACTCTTGTTCTTTTAACATAGTGAAAAAAGAAACAAATTTTAACTTTGTGTTAGCTTACTTTTATATATATACTAGAGGCCCGGTGCACAACATTCGTGCACTGGTGGGGGGTGGTCCCTCAGCCCAGCATGCGACCTCTAGCGGTCTGAGGCCCCTCGGGGGATGTCCGCCTGCCGGCTTAGGCCCACTCCCCGGGGAGCAGGCCTAAGCTGGCAGGCGAATATCCCACTCCCAGTCCAGGAACTCTCGCTCATTACCACTTGGCTTGCTGCTACTTAGTGCTGCCGCAAAGGCAGGAGAGGCTCCTGCCACCGCCAGTGCACTTGCCAGCCATGAGCCCAACTTCTGGTTGAGCGGCACTCCCCCTGTGGGAGTACACTGACCACTAGGGGGCAGCTCCTGTGTTGAGCATCTGCTCCCTGGTGGTCAGTGCATATCATAGCAACTGGTCGTTCTGGTCATTCCACCATAACGGTCGCTTAGGCTTTTATTATACATACTAGAGGCCCGGTGCACAAAAATTTGTGCACTCGGGGGGGGGGGGGGAGAGGGGGTCTCTCAGCCCGTCATGTGCCCTCTCGCAGCCTGGGACCCCTCAGGAGATAACGACCTGCTGGCTTAGGCCTGCTCCGGGGGGCAGAGGGCAGGCCCAATCCCTAGGTGCAGCCCCTGGTCGGGCTCAGAGCAGGGCCGATTGGGGAGTTGGGGCGTCGCCACCTGTCATGCATAGAGCAGGGCGGATAGGGAGGTTGCAATGCCACCCTCAGTCACGCTCAGGGTAGAGCCGATTGGGGGGTTGGGGCACCGCCCCCTGTCACACTCAAGGCAGGGTCGATGGGGGAGGTTGCGGCGCCACCCCCTGTCACGCACAGAGCAGGGCCAATCAAGGGGGTTAAGGCGCTGCCCCTGTCACTCACAGAGCAGGGCCCATCAGGGGATGGGGCTCGTACCCTGTCACGC
>NW_005871077.1:8122106-8146997 GCF_000147115.1 Myotis lucifugus
TGCATTGGTGGGGGCCGGCTGGTTTGCCCTGAAGGGTGTCCTGGATTAGGGTGGGAGTCCCCACTGGATTGCCTGGACAGCCTGGATGAGGGGATGATGGCTGTTTGCAGCTGGTCACACACCCTTCAGGGTGGGGTCCCCACTGGGGTGCGTGGCCAGTCTGGGTGAGGGGCTGAGGGCTGTTTTCAGGCTGGCATGGCAGGTGACTGAAGCTCCCAACCGCTCCTTTTTTTCTTTTTTCTTTTTTATTCTGGGCCAGCATTAGCTCTGAGGCTTGGGTCCAGCTCTTAGGCCTCGACTGCTGAAAGCAGGTATCTGGTTTGTTTGGGTTCTATAATCGAAACACTGTTTCAACTCCAGCTCTGAGGCCGGCCTGGCTGAAAGCAGGTTTCTGGGGTTTTGTTTAGCTTCTATATTTGTAACAATGTTTCAAACTGCAAGCTCAGAGGCGGGCAGCCTTAGGCGGGGAACGTTAGCTTCCTCTGTCACTGAAGCAAGCAAGCCTCATGTTCGCTTCAAGCTGCCTGGCTGCTGGCCGCCATCTTGGCTGGCAGTTAATTTGCATATCGCCCTGATTAGCCAAAGGGAAGGGTAGCGGTGTGATACCAATTTGCATGTTTCTCTTTTATTAGTGTAGATATCAATATCTATCAATATCTATCTATCTATATCTATATCTATCTATATCTATATCTATATCTATATCTATATCTATATCTATATCTATATCTATATCTATATCATCTATATCTATATCTATCTATAATTGATTTCAGAGAGGAAGGGAGAGGGAGAGAGAGATAAAAACATCAATGATGAGAGAGAATCATCAATGGGCTGCCTCCTGCATGCCCCCTACTGTGGATCGAGGCCACAACCCAGGCATGTGCCCGGACCGGGAATTGAAACTCCTGGTTCATAGGTTCACGCTCAACCATTGAGCCACATCAGCCAGGCTGTGTTAGCTTACTTTTTTTTTGTCTGAAAAGATTATTTTATTTTTTTTAATTAAATCTTTATTGTTCAGATTATTACAGTTGTTCCTCTTTTATCCCCCCATAGCTTCCCTCCAATCAGTTCCCACCCCACCCTCTGCCCTTACCCCCCCCACCCCCACTGTCCTCATTCATAGGTGTACAATTTTTGTGCAGTCTCTTCCCGCACCCTCACACCCCTTACCCCCCCACACACACTGAGAATAGTCAGTCCACTCCCTTTCTATGGCCCTGATTCTATTATATTCACCAGTTTATTCTGTTCATTAGATTATTTATTCACTTGATTTTTAGATTCACTTGTTGATAGATGTGTATTTGTTGTTCATAAATTTTATCTTTACCTTTTTCTTCTTCTTCCTCTTCTTAAAGGATAACTTTCAGCATTTCATATAATACTGGTTTGGTGGTGATGAACTCCTTTAGCTTTTTCTTACCTGTGAAGCTCTTTATCTGACCTTCAATTCTGAATGATAGCTTTGCTGGGTAAAGTAATCTTTGTTGTAGGTTCTTGCTATTCATCACTTTGAATATTTCTTGCCACTCCCTCTGGCCTGCATAGTTTCTGTTGAGAAATCAGCTGATAGTCGTATGGGTACTCCCTTGTAGGTAACTAACTGTTTTTCTCTTGCTGCTTTTAGGATTCTCTCTTTGTATTTTGCTCTTGGCATTTTAATGATGATGTGTCTTGGTGTGGTCCTCTTTGGATTCCTCTTGTTTGGGGTTCTCTGCGCTTCCTGGACTTGTAAGTCTATTTCTTTCACCAAGTAGGGGAAGTTTTCTGTCATGATTTCTTCAAATAGGTTTTCAATATCTTGCTCTCTCTCTTCTTCTGGCACCCCCATAATTTGGATGTTGGTACACTTGTAGTTGTCCCAGAGGCTCCTTACACTATCTTCATATTTTTGGATTCTTTTTTCTTTTTGTTTTTCCGGTTGGGTGTTTTTTGCTTCTTTGTATTTCAAATCATTGACTTGATTCTTGCGATCCTCTGGTCTGCTGTTGGAACTCTGTATAATATTCTTTATTTCAATCAGTGTATGTTTAATTTCTAGTTGGTACTTTTTCATAACCTCGAGGGTTTCACTAGTCTTATTGAGGGTCTCACTAAATTTATCGGCAGTTTCTAGAAAATCTTGAAAAACCTTATAACTGTGGTTTTGTACTCTATATTCAGTAGTTTGCTTTCCTCCATTTTGTTCATTTGTGACCTGTTTCTTTGTTTCTGCATTTTGGCTGCTTCCCTGTGTTGATAGAGTGGCTTTCTGTGCTAGGTGTCCTCTAGGGCCCAGTGGCTCAGCCTCCCCAATTACCTGAGGTGGACACTCTTGGTGCACCCCTTTGTGGGCTTTGTGCAGTCTTGTTGTAGTTAAGCCTTGATTGTTTTTGGTATCACTGGGAGGAATTGACCTCCAGGCCAATTGGCTGAGAATCAGCTGTGTCTACGGTGGGAGAACTTCTGTGCTGGAGACACCCTTATGGGGCAAGATTTGCTTCAGTGGGGCTTTGGTGCTCACTGAGTCTGCTCCCTGAGTGTGTACCTTATGGATCTGAGGAGTTGTAATCTGGATCATCCCACTCTGACCACTGGGTACACTGGCTCTTGGATCTTAAGGAGGTGTTAATTTAGCCTCTGCCTGAGGTACCCAGCAGGAGCTATGGAGAAATCTGCAGATTCCTCTTCTTTGTTTGGGGTTTGGAGGTGCCCAAATGAGGCCCAGCTGTGAAGCAATGCAAGCTGCTGTGGGGCCTTGGGCCTTCTTTTGGATGTTCTGGGTCTCTCTTACCCAGCTGCAGTTTGTTAGGTAATTTTCAGATTGCAAAGGGCCAGGCCTTTCATATGCAAAAGCCTCTGAGCTCAGCTTGGGTATGGCGGGATCTCAGGGAATCAACAGGGCAGAGCAAACAGCTATTGCTGATCCTCAGCCCTGCCCTAAGCGGCCTGGGTCTCAGTTTCCCACGGTAATCACTGCAAGCACCTCTGAGAGAAAGTCACCCTCGAGTTCTGACCGATGCCAGACAGTCCAGTTTCTCCCCATATGAGTCTGGATCCCCAGAGACTCGCCCAGAACTGGAGTTCAGAGCAGTTGAGAGCTTGTGTCTGCCTCCCGATTGAAAAAGATAACCGTGTCCTCAGTTGCCAGCCCTTTCCATGCACCTCTGTACCTCTGCACTTTACTTCCACACTTCCTCTGAGTCTCAGTGTGCTTTTCTCTTTCTCTCTAGTTGTATAATTTCCACTCAGCCAGCCTTCCTGTGGTTCTGGATGATGTTCGTTTTGTCTTTTAGTTGTATTTTTGAAGTGGTTGTGCGAGGCAGCAATATCAGGTGTTTACCTATGCCGCCATCTTGGTTTCTCCTGAAAAGATTCTGTGTTAGCTTACTTTTGATCTTTCAATTTATTTACTTAATTAAATTTATTATTCAGAAGAGCACACACTCGGCCTTCATTTTGAGGGGTTTTAAAGACTGGGCATTTAGTGGACAATCTCATATAATTTATCAACTTTATGCTGATATACCAAAATGAGATTTACTTGTCCTTGAGTGTGGCAAAAAAAATGGCACTAATTGGATTTCTGCTCTCTCTCTACCCAAGTAAGGTTGTTTAAGCTATTTACCCTCTGGTTGGGGAGGAAACATGTAAACCATTTACTCTTGTGTCCTTGGTTTAGAGGAAATAGGATTTTCTAGATGGCTGCAAACTGTTGTTTAACTGTTTGTCTCAGTTTTCCTATTCTGCTTGTCCTGGATTACTGGCCTGTGTCATTTATATAACTTCCTTTTAACACTTCTCTTTACAAACTTTCTATAACTTTTACAAACCTTTATATAACTTTCACAAACCTTTATACCCATCGTATATAATAAAGAGGGAATATGCAAATTGACTGTCACAGAATAACAAAGATGGCCGCACCCACAGCAGAGGCCGAGTTTCTGTAAAGTGCCTTAATGAGCAATCAGCAGGGACCTTAGGCTGCATGGTGCTGGGCCAGTGCAGGGGACCTGAGGCTGCAGCCCCCGCCTGGTGGGGCTTGACAGGGGACCTCAGGCCATGCCCCCCACCCAGCAGGGCTTGACAGGGGACCTCAGGCCATGCCCTCTTCCCCAGGGCCAGACTAGAAGATCTCAGGCCATGTGCCCCACCTGTGGGGCTTGACAGGGGACCTCAGGCTGCGCACCCTGCCCGGCAGGGCTTGACAGGGACCTCAAGGCATGCCCCCTGCCCCGGCCTGGGCTGGGGGACCTGGGGTTGTGCCCCCCGCCCTGGCACTGGGCCAGGCGACCTGAGGCCAGGCCCCCCACCTGATGGGACTTGATGGGGGTGGGGCCAGCCTGTCTGGATCTAGCCCAATGGGAGCCAGGTCTGGGTCTTGGGTGATTTTGAGGCACTCATGGGTGGGCAGGGACTTAACTCTGGTTCCCGTGGTGTGCCCCAGACTCTGACAGGAGGAAGATTTTCATATACATTTTACTAATTTTCTTTCATCTCTGACACTTCTATTATAGAGAAAGGGCAAATAGCAATATTAAAATATTTCCTCCAATTAATTCCCTTTTAATGTGCACAGATTTCGTGTACTGGGTCACTAGTTGAGAAATAACCAGTTTTAGAACAATTCACCTTTATCCTTCAAAATATATTTCCATACCTTATGCATTTTATCACAATACTAGAGGCCCCGTGCACAAAAATTTGTGCACTCTGGGGGGGGGAGGCTCAGCCCAGCCTGTGCCCTCTTGCAGTCTGGGACCCCTCGGGGGATGACCACCTTCTGGCTTAGACCTGCTCCCTGGTGGATTGGGCCTAAGCTGGGAGTCAGACATCCCTCTGGCAGCCCGGCAGCTCTCGGGGGATGTCCACTTGCCAGCGGGGAGCAGACCTAAGCTGCAGTCAGACAACCGTAGCGCTGCTGAGGAGGCAGGAGAGGCTCCCATCACCAACACTGTACTGGTAGCCATCAGCCTGGTTTGTGGCTGAGCAGAGCTCCCCCATGTGGGAGAGCACTGACCACTAGAGGGCAGCTCCTGCATTGAGCGTCTGCCCCCTGGTGGTCAGTGTGTGTCATAGTGACCAGTCATTCCCAGTCTTTCTGCTGTTAGGGTCAGTTTGCATATTACCCTGTTACTATATAGGTTAGAGGCCTGGTGCACGGGTGGGGGCCAGCTGGTTTGCCCTGAATGGTGTCCCGGATCAGGGTGGGAGTCTCGCTTGGGTGCCTGGCCAGCCTGGGTGAGGGGCTGATGGCTGTTTACAGGCTTCCCGCACCCCCTTTAGGGTTGGGGTCCCCACTGGGGTGCCTGGCCAGCCTGGATGAGGGGCTGATGGCTGTTTTCAGGCTGGCCACACCCCCTTTAGGGTGGGAGTCCCCACTGTGGTGCCTGGCCAGTCTGGGTGAGGGGCTGAGGGCTGTTTTCAGGCTGGCCAGTGACTGAAGCTCCCAGCCTCTCCTTTTTTCTTTTTTCTTTTTATTCTGGGATTTATTTACCTTCTATAATTGAAACATTGTTGCTGTCACTGGAGCTGAGAGCTGGCTCCAGATCTGAGGCCACGGCTGGCTGAAAGCAGGTATCTGGGGTTTGTTTAGCTTCTATAATTAAAACTCTGTTGCTTTCGGAGCTCAGAGCTGGGCCGTGGCAGGCGGGGAACCTTGGCTTCCTCCATCACTGGAGCAAGCAAGCCTCATGCTCGCTTCAGCTGCCTGGCTGCTGGCCGCCATCTTTGTTGGCAGTTAATTTGCATATCGCCCTGATTAGCCAATGGGAAGCGTAGCGGAGGTATGGTTAATTACCCTTTTTGTCTTTTATTAGATAGGATATTTCCAATTAATTAAAATTCTTAACTTTTAGAAACCTTGATTTTTGGTGTACATGAGAATGTAAGCTCCATGAGCCCAAAACTTATTTTGTTCAGCACCTTATCCCTGGGACCATGAACAGGGCCTGATACATAGTCGACACCAGAGAAGTATTTACTTAATGAAGTGATACATGTTTCTAATTCTCTTTCAAGTTCATTTTATTTTTTAAGTTTATTTTTAATTGTGGTAAAATACAGTTTTAAGGGTACAGTTGATTTGTGTTAAGAACATTCACATTGTTGTGCACCCAATCTCCTGAACTCTTCATCTTGCAAAACTGAAACTCTGTACCCATTAGCAACTCCCCATTTCCCCCTGTCTCTATTCATTTGACTACTCTAGGTACCTCATATAAATGAAATCATACATTTGTCTTTTTGTGACTGGCTTACTTCATGTTGTATAATGTCTTCAAGGTTCATCCATGTAGTAGCATGTGCCAAATTTTCTTCCTTTTTAACAATGAACTAGAGGCCCGGTGCACAAAAATTTGTGCACTCGGGAGGGAGAGGGGGTCCCTCAGCCCGTCCTGTGCCCTCTCGCAGCCTGGGACCCCTCAGGAGATAACTACCTGCTGGCTTAGGCCTGCTCCCGGGTGGCAGAGGGCAGGCCCAATCCCTAGGTGCAGCCCCTGGTTGGGCTCAGAGCAGGGCCGATGGGGGAGTTGGAGCGCTGCCCCCTGTCATGCACAGAGCAGGGCGGATCGGGAGGTTGCGATGCCACCCCTAGTCACACTCAGGGTAGGGCTGATTGGGGGGTTGGGGCACCGCCCCCTGTCACACTCAAGGCAGGGTTGATGGGGAGGTTGCGGCGCCACCCCCTGTCACCCACAGAGCAGGGCCCATCAGGGGGTTGAGGAGCTCCACCCTGTCACTCACAGAGTAGGGCCGATAGGGGAGTTGGGGCACTGCCCCCTGTCACACACACAGCAGGGCGGATCAGGGGGTTGGGGCACCACCCTCTATCACCCACAGAGCAGGGCCGATCAGGGGGTTGGGGCGCCACACCCTGTCACACACAGAGCAGGGCCGATCAGGGGGTTGGGGCGCCGCCACTGTCACACTCAGGGCAGGGCCGATGAGGAGGTTATGGTTCTACCCCGTCACACACAGAGCAGGGCCCGTGGGCGGGGGGGTTGGGGCGCTGCACCCGTGTCACACACAGAGCAGGGCGATCAGGGGTTTGGGGAGCTCCCCCCTATCAGGCACAGAGCAGGGCTGATCAGGGGGTTGGGGCGCCTTCCCCTGTCACGAATAGAGCAGAGCGGATAGGGAGGTTGTGGCCCCACCCCCTGTCACACACAGAGCCGCAGGGCAATCAGGGGGTTTGGGCGCTGCTCCCTGTCACACTGATCCCGGTGCCGGGAGGCCTTGCGGCTCCGCTGATCCTGGTGCCAGGAGGCATATTACCCTTTTACTATATAGGATAGAGGCCTGGTGCATTGGTGGGGGCCGGCTGGTTTGCCCTGAAGGGTGTCCTGGATCAGGGTGGGGGTCCCCACTGGGGTGCCTGGCCAGCCTGGGTGATGGGATGATGGCTGCTTGCAGCTGGTCACACACCCTTCAGGGTGGGGGTCCCCACTGGGGTGCGTGGCCAGTCTGGGTGAGGGGCTGAGGGCCGTTTTCAGGCTGGCGGGTGACTGAAGCTTCCAACCGCTCCTTTTTTCTTTTTTCTTTTTTAATTCTGCGCCAGCTTTAGCTCTGAGGCTCGGCTCCAGCTATGAGACCTCCGCTGCTGAAAGCAGGGATCTGGCCTTTGTTTACCTTCTGTATTTGAAACTTTGTTGCGACTCCAGCTCTGAGATCCCGGCTGACTGAAAACAGGTTTCTGGGGTTTGGTTTAGCTTCTATATTTGTTACAATGTTTCTTAGAGTTGCAGCTGAGAGGCCGGCAGCGCAGGCGGGGAACGTTGGCTTCCTCCGTCACTGAAGCAAGCAAGCCTCCCTGTTCGCTTCAAGCTGCCTGGCTGCTGGCCGCCATCTTGGCTGGCAGTTAATTTGCATATCGCCCTGATTAGCCAGTGGGAAGGGTAGCGGAGGTACGGCTAATTACCATGTTTCTCTTTTATTAGATAGGATAATATGCCATTGTATAGATATACCACATTTTGCTTACCCATTCATCTGTCCATGAGCACTTAGATTGCTTCCACCTTTTGACTCTCATTGTGCTGCTATAAACATGAGTGTTCAAAATCTCTCTGAGAACATGTTTTCAATTCTTTTGGGTATATATTGAGAAATATAATTATTACTAAATCATGTCATAATTCTATTTTAATTTTTTGGGAACTGTCATACTATTTTCCATAGCAGCTGCACCATTTTACATTTCTACCAACAGTGAACAACATGTTTCTAACTCTTAAATTTGATTACCTGGCTTGCTGACCTGGAGTATATTAAAATCAGTAAATTAGAAGGGATCAACAGGTAAAATAATAGGATGAAGTATCATCTGGAACTCTTGAATTACAAGAATTCTAAGAAGTAAAATTATTACTTGATTAATACAATATTCAATAATAGTTACTCTTAATGATACTCTGGAGATGTGATGAAAAAGTTAAATGATGTTTGATTTCCATTGTATAAGGAGGCGGCCATCTATATTATTTTAGAAAAGAATCCATTGATAATCAATTATGTTAGTATTAATTTTATTACTAATCGTTCCATGAAAAATGGTAAAATTTTTCATAGGACTGATCTTTAAAGAGTTAATTTTTATTGATCTAGAATTGTCATTTATATGGAATGGAGCCCTTCCCTGTAATGCCACAATACTGGGGCATTAGCCCTGACTAGTTTGGCTCAGTGGATAGAGCGTCGGCTTGCGGACTCAAGGGTCGCGGGTTTGATTCTGGTCAAGGGCATGTACCTTGGTTGCGGGCACATACCCAGTGGGGAGTGTGCAGGAGGCAGCTGATTGATGTTTCTCTCTCATCGATGTTTCTAACTCTCTATCCCTGTCCCTTCCTCTCTGTAAAAAATCAATAAAATACAGTGGGGCCTTGACTTACGAGTTTAATTCATTCCGAGACTGAGCTCGTTAAGGAGCTCGTTAACTCAAATTACTCTATCAACTCAATGCAAAAAATCAGCTGAGAGACAGCTGGTATCTCAAAAAACTTGTTAGTCGGGACACTCGTAAGTCAAGGCCCCACTGTATATTTAAAAAAAATATTGGGACATTAATATTTCCATATATAATAATGAATCATACAAATTCCTTTCCAGATATATATAATAATATAATAAGAACAAATACTAAGCTAAAACTATATTTTAAGTTAATGGTGTTTGTGTGGTTGTGACATGTTTACTGATTAGATTAGAAAGAGGAAATCCACTTAGCTAGGAAAAATCTCATGAAGTTGAATATTAAAATGTGAAATACTTAAGGGCAGATAAAAAATCAGTTTTCAGGATACTATAGGATTCCTGAATTTGAATCCTTTTACCTCTCATCTCATCTTTATCCAACCCAAATTTACAAACCAAATCCTTGATGAATAAAAATCTAACAATTAATTACTGTTTGGGGGCATATATTGAACCGCCTATGTACAGACCACTAGGAATCTGAAAGAAGTTAGGAGGTGACATATGTCCTGAGGGGGTCATGACATAGTTACGACACACAAGGGGCATTATTACAGTGTGTGCAGGACTGCATAGGGGAGAGATGGGTCGGAGTCAGGGAGAGATGTGCACTCCATCCTGTGCAGGAGTCACTGTGCCCCCCCAGTCAATAGCTGGCTAGCTGGCAGGCCTGTCCAGAGACATCACAGGCCGGGGCATGGCAGTGAGCACTGCCTGGAGAGCCAGAGGTTGCTAGGAAGGAAGGGTGATCTAGGAGTCAGGAGTAATGTTTATCAGAAAGTTTGTTTGGGGGTTCACCAACAGAAACTGAAGCCAGGGAGACATCAAGATTAGGGAGCCCAAAGTGATCTGACTTTGGAAGGTATTGAAATTGAGAATGAACAAACAATTAATAGTTAAAATAGCAGAGAGTCATTGATGGGTATGTGGGGAATATCACAAACGATGAGGCTCTAATTTCACATCTTGAATTGGGAAAATTCTGTTGTCATTTGGTTTGCTATACCTCATGGTTCCTTTGTAAAATAGGTGTTATTATTCCAGATACATGGATGAGAAAACTTGGCAGTGAACCCACGCCCCCTTCTGTTACATCAACCTCAGGAGCTGAGCTGGGAGTGAAAATTACTTCCCTGGAGCTTTTTGCCACCAGGTGAGCCTTGATCCTGTAAAATCATTTTCCTTTCTAGAAAAAAACCTTTGTTTTGAATAATGTATTATGTTTTAATTGGCATTGGATTGTGTGGACTGGAGTGTAACTTGCACAAACATAGCCATTAAGAATCACAGGTTAAGCCTTGGCTGGCAGATCATTGGTCAGAGCATTGGTTCCGTACACCAAAGGGTCTAGGGTTCAATTCCTGGTCAAAAGCACACACCTGGGTTTCAGATGTGATCCTGGCCCAGTTAGGGCACATGTGAGAGGCAATCAGTCAATGTGTCTCTCTCACATCGATGCTTCTCTTTCTCTTTTTTTTCCTCTCTCTCTCCCTTCTCTCTCTCCCTGCCCACTCCCTTCTACTCTCTTTGTTTATCTAAAATGAAAGCATTCATCTGTTTGTATGCACTAAAGAAGGTTTTTTCATGTGTATTTGAAGTTTCAGTGGCGATTTAAGAAAAATCGCTAAAATGAAAGACTATCGAGATTGCTTATATTGTTTAAGACTAAAAAAACCACTAGGGATATAGACAATGAATATTGGTCACATTTTATTTTTCAACTGTAAGTTTTCTTATTTGGTAGTTGACTCTTTAAACCTGAGTTACTTCTAGGTAGTTACAAACAAAATAGTTCAAGGCACTGCTATATTCTAGAATGTTATGCAAATAGTGTGAAGATTTATAATAACAGTGAATAAAATATCAAGGTGGAATGAGCTGAACCTTATTCCTAGCTCCCCTCTTATGGTAGGAAGTTCTCATACAAAAAATAATAATGGAGTTTTATGAAAGATCCTCTTGGTCCTAAAGTGAAGGACAGAACAAAGGCCATGAAAATCAGGAGCCATTAAGACATATTTCTCAAAATATGGTGGTCATTGCATCATCAGATCAGAATGTTCTGAGTTATTTGTTATGAGTGAATATTCCAGGGCCTCATTCTAGAACTACTGGATCGTCCCACTCTGACCACTGGGTACACTGGCTCTTGGATCTCTAAGGAGGTGCTAATTTAGCCTCTGCCTGAGGTACCCAGGGGGAGCTATGGAGAGATATGCAGATTCCTCTTTGTTTGGGGTTTGGAGGTGCCCAGATGAGGCCCAGCTGTGAAGCAATGCAAGCTGCTGTGGGGCCTTGGGCCTTCTTTTGGATGTTCTGGGTCTCTCTGACCCAGCTGCAGTTTCTTAGATAATTTTAGATTGCAAAGTGCCAGGCCATTCATATGTAAAAGCCTCTGAGCTCAGCTTGGGTGGGGCAGGGTCTCAGGGAATCAACAGGGCGGAGCAAACAGCTATGGCTGATCCTCAGCCCTGCCCTAAGAGGCCCCAGGTCTCAGTGTCCCGAGGTAATCACTGCAAGCACCTCTGAGAGAAAGCTTCCCTCGAGTTCCACCCGATGCCAGACAGTCCAGTTTCTCCCCATATGAGTCTGGGTCCCCAGAGACTCGCCCGGAACTGGAGCTCAGAGCTTGAGACTCCCTCCCGATTGAAAAAGACAATCGTGTCCTCAGCCGCCAGCCCTCTCCGCATGCACCTCCGCACCTTTGTATTTTACTTCTGCACTGCACCTCCTCTGAGTCTCGGTATGCTTTTCTCTTTCCTTCTAGTTGTAGAATTTCCACTCAGCCAGCCTTCCTGTGGTTCTGGATGATGTCCGTTCCGTCTTTTAGTTGTATTTTTGAAGTGGTTGTGCGAGGCAGCAATCTCCGGTGTTTACCTATGCCACCATCTTGGTTTCTCACGCCTGACTTCTTGAGTAAAAAAACAACTGAACAGTATCAGAAATATCTATTGACTTGTCAAAAGCTTAGGAAAACCACTTAAAAATCATTTGCTTTGTTTTAAAATTAACGGCTTCTGGTTAAGATGGTAGAATAGGTAAACACTGTGTTGGTCTCCTCCCATGACCTCATAAAAATTACAACTACAATACTGAACAACCATCATTGAGAACCACCTGAAATCTAGGTGAACAGAACTCCTATAACTAAGGATATACAGAAGAAGCCATGTGGAAACTAGTAGGAGGGGAAGAGACACAGAAGGGACTAGTCCCACACCCATTTGTGATGGTTAAAAATCAAGAGGGATATCTTGGCTGCAGAGGTTCCCCCTGAGAATCAAGATGTCCCAGCCCCTCCCAGGCTCCCCAGCCCAAGGTTCTAGTGCTAGGAAGAGAAAGTCCCCATAACTTCTGGCTGGGAAAACCAGCAGGTTTGTGGCTGGGACACAGGGCTACTAGATTCCCAGGAGTTCCTCTTATAGGGCCTGCCCATGGACTTACTTGCTGACAGACTTACAGTGAGCTCCAGTGCTGGGGCAGCAGCTCAAAAAGTACCAGAGACATATGGGGAGGAACTGAATTGTCTGGCTTCAGAATGAGGGATGGAGGGGCAGCTTTCTCACTGATACAAATGTTGGCAGAAGCCATTGTTCTTTTGTTGAGTCTTCCCCCCTACCCAGCCAGCAAGTACACACTGGCCCTACGTCTGAGTCTCCATCAATACCTTTGTCCTGCCCTGATGATTCCCTAAGACTTTGCCCACCCAAATTGAGAGCTTACCCAAGCCACTTACAGTGGCTTTTCCATATAAATAGCTTGTCTTAGCATGCTGCAAACTTTACTAAAATCTCTCAAATGTTCACAAACTCCAAACAAGCAGCATCTGGCCTCCACATGGCCCATGCCATTTGCTAAGCAGCCCAAAGCCACGCACTGTGGTTGCAGGTCTCGGTTCATAGCTCTAAGGCCAGCACAAGTGGAAACTATCAGCAGATCACTTTGTACCTCATCTCAGGTAGCCCCAGAAAAGAGCACAGGCAGTGGCTAAACTTGGCCTGCACCAGAGCCCCTCCTAAGAGGACCCAGAAACACTTCAGACCACACCAGAACACCACTCAACTACTTCCACTAACAATACATGCAAAGTGGAGATTCAGAAGGCACCAGAGCTCTGCTAAAGCAAATCCTGCTACATAGGGTCAGGCCCTACACAACCACTCCCCCACTGTAGTCACAGCCAAGCTTCACAAACAATCAGCCTGAGGGTCAATCATTCCCATTGATGTGCAAACAGAAATCAAGGCTCAACTACAACAGGAAGGCACACAACTCATTCAAGGGACACACCTGAAGCACCTGGCTCAGGTAATCAGGGAAACTGTGTCCCTGGGCCCCACAGACCAACTACTATATAAGGCCACTCTACCAAGATCAGGAGATGTAATAGCTCTACCTAATACATAGAAACAAATATAGGGAGGCAGCCAAAATGAGGAGGCAAAGAAGCATGTCAAAAATGAAAAAACAGGACAAAATTCCAGAAAAAGAACTAAACAGAACAGAGACAAGCAATCTACCAGATGCAGACTTCAAAGCACTGGTTATAAAGATGCTCAATGATCTTAGGGGAAGAGCAGATGATCTCAGTGAGAACTTCAACAAAGTGGTAGGAAACATAAAAATGGATTTAGAAAATAGAAAACAGAAAAAAGAACCAGTCATAACTGAAGACTACAATAACTGAAATGAGGAATACATTAGAGCAGTGGTTCTCAACCTTCCTAATGCCACGACCCTTTAATACAGTTCCTCATGTTGTGGTGACCCCCAACCATAAAATTATTTTCATTGCTACTTCATAACTAATTTTGCTACTGTTATGAATCGTAATGTAAATATCTGATATGCAGGATGTATTTTCATTGTTACAAATTGAACATAATTAAAGCATAGTGATTAATCACAAAAACAATATGTAATTATATATGTGTTTTCCGATGGTCTTAGGTGACCCCTGTGAAAGGGTCATTCGACCCCCAAAGGGGTTGCGACCCACAGGTTGAGAACCACTGCATTAGAGGGAATCAACAGGTGAAGCAGGGGATCAAATGAGTGATTTGAAAGACAAAATAGCAATAAGAACAACTAAAAGAAAAATGAACAGAAAAAGTGATAATAGTTTAAGGGACTTCTGGGATACCATCAAGTGTACCAACATTGGCATCATAGGGGTACCAGAAACAAAACAGTGGGAGGAATTAAAAACCTATATTGCCCAGCTGGTGTGTCTCAGTTGATTGAGCATTGTTCTGTGCACCAGGAGATTGCCATTTGATTCAGGGCATGTGCCCAGATTGCGGGCTCGATCCCCAATAGGGGACATGCAGGAGCAATGTTTCTCTCTCTCTCTCTCTCTCTCTCTCTCTCTCTCTCTCTCTCTCTCTTTCTCTCTCTCTCCTACCACTCTCTCTATCTCTCAAAAAAAATCAATAGAAAACATTAAAAAAATTTTTTGAAGAAATAATGACTGAAATTTTTCCTAAATTGACAAAGGCAGTATACATACAAATCCAGAAAGCACGGAGATTCCCAAAGGAGATGAACTCAAAGAGGCCTAGACCAAGACACTTGTATCAGACACATCATAATTAAAATGCAAAAGGTTAAAGACAGAGAATCTTAAAAGCAAGAAGAGAAAAGCAGTTAGTTACCTACAAGGAACTCCCATAGGGTTGTCAGCTGATTTCTCAACAGAAACTTTGCAGGCCAGAAGGCATTGGTAAGAAATATTCAAAGTGATGAACACCAAGGACCTACAACCAAGATTACTCTACCAACCAAAGCTATCATTTAGAACAGGGGTGGGCAAACTTTTTGACTCGAGGGCCACAATGGGTTCTTAAACTGGACCGGAGGGCCGGAACAAAAGCATGGATGGAGTGTTTGTGTGAACTAATATAAATTCAAAGTAAACATCATTACATAAAAGGGTACGGTCTTTTTTTTTTTTAGTTTTATTCATTTCAAACGGGCCGGATCCGGCCCCCGGGCCGTAGTTTGCCCACGGCTGATTTAGAATAAAAGGACAGATAAAGAGCTTCCTAGACAAGAAAAATCTGAAGGATTTCATCACCACCAAACCAGTATTACAAGAAATGTTAAAGGGATTTCTTGAAGAAAAAGAAGAAAAAAAGATCAAAAACATAAATAATGAAGTTGCAATAATTACAGTGGGACCTTGACTTATGAGTGTCCTGACTAACAAGTTTTTCGAGATACGAGCCATCTCTCGGCCAATTTTTTGCTTTGAGTTGCGAGCTAAAATTCGGGTTACGAGCCAGCTTCAGATACCCCACCGCTAGTTGGCGCAGCGAACGTCACAGTGAATGCCACAACATCAGCCCAGCATCACGTGTCTCACTCGTTCACTTTTTGATTTGACATACGAGTAATTTGAGTTACGAGCTCTGTCACGGAACGAATTAAACTCGTAAGTCAAAGCCCCACTGTACATATTTCTCAAAAATTGTTTTAAATGTAAATGGATTAAATACTCCAATTAAAAGACATAGGGTAGCTGAATGGATAAGAAAAGAAGACCCATATATATGCTGCCTACAAGAAACCAACTTCAGATTAAAAGACACACACAGACCAAAAGTAAATGGATAGAAAATGATAGCTCATGAAAATGGAAACAACAAGAAAAGCTGCGGTTAGCAATACTTATTTCTGACAAAATAGATTTCAAAACAAGAGACAAAACAGGACTCAGCATTTCTAATTCTGGGTATTTATCTGAAGAAACCAAAAAAACTATTCTGAAAAGACATATGTATCCTTATTGTCATTGCAGCATTGTTTACAATATCCAAGATATGGAGGCAACCTAAGTTTCCATCAGTAGATGAATGGATAAAGAAGTGGTACATATATGCAATGCAATATAACTCAGTCATAAAAAGAGAATGAAATCTTGATATCTCAACAATATGGATGGAACTAGAGGGTATTATGCTAAGTGAAATAAGTCAGAGAAAGACAAATACTGTATGATTTCACTTATATGTGGAATCAAAAAACAAACAAAGAAGTTGAATAGAAACAGACTCATAGATATAGAGAACCTTTTGATAGTTGCCAGATGTGAGGGGGGATGGGTTGAAAAGGTGAAGAGATTAAGAAGTACAAATTGAAAGTTATAAAATAATCATGGGATTTAAAATACAGCATAGGAAATGTAGTCAATAATATTGTAATAATTATGTATAGTGTCAGATGGGTACTACACTTATTGAGGAATCACTTTGTAAGCCATATAAGTGTCTAATCACTATTTTTTATACCTAAAACTAGTGGCCCAGTACATGAAATTCGTGCACAGGGGAGGGGGTGTTCCTCAGCCCGGCCTGCACCCTCTCCAATCTGGGACCCCTCAAAGGATGTCCTACTGCCGGTTTACAGGGATCGGGCCTAAACCAGCAGTCAGACATCGCCTCTTGCAATCCGGGACTGCTGGCTCCTAACCGCTCACCTGCCTGCCTGCCTGCCTGATTGCCCCTAACCACTCTGCCTGCCGGCCTGCTTGCCCCCAAAGGCCCCCACCCGCCAGCCTGATCACCCCCAACTGCCCCTTCCACTGGTCTTGCTCGCCCCAACTGCTCCACCGCGACCGGCCTGCTCACTTCCAAACTGCCCCCCCCACTGTCCTGATCACCTCCAACTGACCCCCCCTGCTGGTCTGCTTACCCCCAACGGCCCCACCCCCCACCAGCCTGATCACCCACAACTGCTCTCCCCTCTTGGCCTCTAACAACCTCTACCTCTGCCCCGCCACCATGGCTTTGTCCAGAGGAAAGTCCGGAAGGTGTCCTGGAAGGTCTCCCAGTCTAATTAGCATATTACCCTTTTATTAGTATAGATAGAGGCCTGGTGCATGGGTGGGGGCTGGCTGGTTTGCCCTGAAGGGTGTCCTGGATCAGGGTGGGGGTTGCCTTGGGGCATGGGGCAGCCTGGGCGAGGGGCCTGTGGTGGTTTGCAGGCCAGCCACGCCCCCATGGGGTGAGAGTCCCCAATGGGGGGGAGTGGCCAGCCTGGGTGAGGGGCTGAGGGCTGTCTGCAGGCTGGCCACACCCACTTCAGGGTGGGGGTCCCTACTGGGGTGCCTGGCCAGCCTGGGTGAGGGGCTAATGGCTGTTTGCAGGCTGGTCAAGCCCCCCCAGTGGGGACCCTCACCCCATGGGAGTGTGGCCAGCCTGGGTGAGGGGCTGAGGGCCATTTTCAGGCTGCCCGCACCCCCTTTAGGGTGGGGGTCCCCACTGGGGTGCCTGGCCAGCCTGGATGAGGGGCTGATGGCTGTTTTCAGGCTGGCCACACCCCCTTTAGGGTGGGAGTCCCCACTGGGGTGCCTGGCCAGCCTGGGTGAGGAGCTGATGGCTGTTTGCTGGTTGGCCATGGCCCCTGGCAACCCAGGTTCCCAGCCCCTCCTTGAGCGGAGGCCACGCCGGCTGGAAGCAGGTATCTGGGATTTATTTATCTTCTATAATTGAAACTTTGTAGCCTTGAGCGGAGCTCAGGGCCGGCCAAGGCAGGCAGGAAGCTTGGCTTCCTTCATCGCCATGGGCAACTCAAGCCTCCAGTTTGCTCCAGCTCCGTGGCTGCCACCATCTTGGTTGGGTTTATTTGCATACTCGCTCCTGATGGGCTTGTGGGCGTGGCTTGTGGGCATGGCTTGTGGGCGTGGCTTGTGAGTGTAGCGGAGGTATGGTCAATTTGCATGTTTCTCTTTTATTAGATGATATAATATTGAATATCAACTGTAATTGAAAAATAAAAATTATTTTTATAAAGAAGAAAAAAATTACAACAAGGAAATATGTGCAGAGATGACTTCTGAATGAGTGGATTATAAAAATAAAATGAAATAAAATTAACAATCAGTGTTGCTTCTAATGTCCTCAACTTTTTGAGTAACTATTTTGTCCCAAAAGTTAATAGTCTTAAACCAGTTTATGTTCTCTGGTCATCTTTCTTTGCCTTCTGAGAACAATATGATTTAATTAATTCACCATTGCTAAATTCATTCTTTGTCCATTTGTTAACTCACTTTGATTGCAGCTTCATTCCATTGTGTGTGTGTGTGTAAAAAACATTCTGTTGTGTTGAAGTATTTCTTGTATTTTTAGCACTGCTTTAATGCCATTTCATAATAAACACAATTCCTTGTCATCTAAATTGACAACAAAATCCATACTCCACTATGTCTTAAAAGTGTAATGTTTTAAGTTTATTTTTCTGTTCAGTTTTTTAAATTTTGACATGATGGAAATGCACTGGTAATCCTATCTAATAAAAGAGAAACATGGTAATTAGCCGTACGGCCGCTACCCTTCCCATTGGCTAATCAGGGCGATATGCAAATTAACTGCCAGCCAAGATGGCGGCCGACAGCCAGGCAGCTTAAAGCTAACAGGAGGCTTGCTTGCTTCAGTGACGGAGGACTCCAACGTTCCCCGCCTGCCGCTGCCGGCCTCTGAGCTTGCAGTTTGAAACATTGTAACAAATATAGAAGCTAAACAAAACTCCAGTAACCTGCTTTCAGTCAGCCGGGATCTCAGAGCTGGGATCTCAGAGCTGGAGTCGCAACATTGTTTCAAATACAGAAGGTAAACAAAGGACAGAAACCTGCTTTCAGCAGCCGAGCCTCAGAGAGAAAGCCGGCTCTCAGCTCCAGTGACAGCCATAGAAGGTAAATAAATGCCAGAATAAAAGAAAAAAGAAAAAAAGGAGTGGTTTGGAGCTTCAGTCACCCGCCAGCCTGAAAACAGCCCTCAGCCCCTCACCCAGACTGGCCAGGCATCCCAGTGGGGACCCCACCCTGAAGCAACAAGATGGCGGCTAATTTGCATACTGAAGGCAGGCGGCAGCAGGCAAGGCTGTCTGCGGTCCCAGGACCCAGATCTGTGACCCTGCCAGGCAGGGGGCACCGCGGGAGGCTGTCTGCAGTCCAGGACTCGGATCTGTGACCCTGCCGGGCGGGGCAGCAGTGCTTGAGGCTGTCCGCTGTCCCAGGACCCGGATCTGTGACCCTGCCAGGCGGGGGGCAGCACTTGAGGCTGTCCACTGTCCCGGGACCGGGATCTGTGACCCTGCCGCGCGGGGGGCAGCGCTTGAGGCTGTGCACGGTCCCGGGACTTGGATCCATGACCCTTCATGGCGGGGAGGCAGCCATGAGCGCCCAGGAGTGACTGCACAAGATCCGCCTCCTGGCCCAGAAGGTGCAGGATCACAGGGACAGCCACCGTGGCGGGCCAGACTGACGTCCTCCTGGCCGCACCACGAGGGTTTGCGGATCTGCAAAGCCAGAGGCCTCTGGTGTGCACATACCCCCCTGGCGTGCGAACATCCCCCAGCACACTGTCACCCTCCCGCGCCTGCAACAGTTGCAAACCAAAGCGTGCGCAAGTTCCCCCCGCCTCTCCACCGCACTTCTATCAACCCGGCATGCCTAACACCCCCACAGGATGTGCACACATCCCCTCTGATGCGCTCACGTCCTTTGGAGAGTGTCTGGGTGTTCTGGGTGCTGAGAGTGGGCGCCTGTGAGATGACAGTGAGAGGGCGGAGTGGTGATGCCCTGTTCCCACGGAGGCCAGTGCAGCTACGAGATCACCTCTGGGGAGTTAATGCAGGTGCTGAGGCAGGAGCAGGTGCAGACAGACACACCTGGTGGGCGCGGGCGGCCCTCTCTGAGGTGCCTTCGGTCAGCATTCAAGATCAAGAGCCCAGAGGCAGAGAGGAATTCTGTCCTCTCAGTGAAACAGTGGGATAGTCGGGGAGACTGTAGAGGAGGAATGTGCACTTTGGGTGCCAGCACCCATGAGTGAAGGCTGCCCTGACTGAGCCTTGCTTGCTTGGGGCCTAGCGCACTCCTGCCGGGCAGCGGGTGACAGGACGTGCTTTTCCAAATTAATGAGAGAAAACATTGATTCTCCTGCTGCCCATGAAGGTGGAAAGTGAAGTGGGGAGACATGTGGGGAATGAGCAAGGTTCCCTGTCTGGGGGTTCCAAATCTGCTGTTGGTTTCTTTCACCACTGACTAGAGATATACAGGGTGTCCCCCCAAAATGTATACACACTTTGAATACCTACTAATTCCAATGGTTTTAAGCATAAGAAAGAAACAACAATGGAGATGTTATCTGTTAAAAGTGTGGGCACAAACAGATAGTTGGACATTCCCTGAGGGGTCTCAGATTGGAGAGGGTGAAGGCCAGACTGAGGGGCCCCTTCTCACCCCCTACCCCAGTGCACGAATTTCATGCACCGGGCTACTAGTAAGACTTATAAAATGCACGCATGGCACTCAAAATTCTGTTTTACTTTCTTAAGTAAAATGCATGGTGAGAGAAACCTGGTGTCTCTACTTTCTATGAAAGCTGGTGATATGCTTGGGAACTATACACAATAAACATCTTAACAATTGGAGTACCATAAATATATTGAGAATATTAGTAGATGGAGATATATGATAATGAAGATAATAGTGTGAAGGAATAATTTGGGGCATAATATGTACTAATCTGTTTATTTTCTTGCAAAAGAGGAAAAGTTGGATAAATGAAGAAGATACCTGGTGATTATGGTCTCTTCAACAATTTTGGTTGTGGATTTCTAGGTCATGTCTGTTGTTACTTATTAAACTTAGGTTTGCAATTGTTGTGCTTAAATAATTCATTTCCTTGGAGGTATTTTCCTGTAGTAACTCCCTTGTATTCTGGATCTTGACCCTTGTTCAGCCAGAGTTAAAAACCATAGAAAAATGAAAGGACAATGCCAAAGGATTCAAGATACTAATCCCAGACCTAGCTTCAAATGAGGATTTGAAGATGGAGAAGGGCATTATGTCACTAAAGTGACATGGTTGCCTTAATTTAGCTAATTTTCCTTAGTAACTACAGAGAAAACATCTTCTGTTTTTCTAGGGGGATGGTGCTCCAAAGCATATATATATAACTTCTAAGAATCTGCAGCACTGAATAGGTCTGCTGGGTTGGTCAAAGTTGAGGCAGCTATGCAACTTGGCATTATGTCATCGGCATGCTCAATTTATTCCCATATTGTCAGGAACACATCTGCAGGCCACCTGCAAAAAAGGCTGAGAGTTACACCACTGAGGCAGCCCCACTCTTCACATTCTGCAAGTATAATGATTTTATTTTATATTAAATATGTTTTTATTGATTTCAGAGAGGAAGGGAGAGGGAGGGAGAGAGAGGTAGAAACATCATGATGAGAGAGAATCATTGATCAGCTGCCTCCTGCACGTCTCCTACTGGGGATTGAGCCTGCAACTTGGGTATGTGCCCTTGACCAGAATTGCACCTGGGATCCTTTAGTCCGCAGGCCAGCAGTCTATCCACTGAGCCAAACCAGGTAGGGCTATAATGACTTTTAAAAATCAAAATGACACAAGCCATCCTTGGGTGGTTAAGAAAAAGAAAAGATGACAGAAGAGACCTTAAATTGTCTCCAGGTAATTTATTTTTTTAATATATATTTTATTGATTTTTTACAGAGAGGAAGGGAGAGGGATAGAGAGTTAGAAATGTCGATGAGAGAGAAGCATCAATCAGCTTCCTCCTGCACACCCCCTACTGGGGATGTGCCTGCAACCAAGGTACATGCCCTTGACCGGAATCGAACCTGAGACCCTTCAGTCCCCAGTGAGCCAAACCAGCTAGGGCCAGATAATTTCTTGATTGCTCTGTGGAAGAATTCTATGTATTAAGTTGATTTAAAACTCACCCTCTCATTCATGGACACAAGCACACATAACCCTTGTCCTGTTACTTTCCTATATAGAAGATCCTCTTGTGCAGTACTAACAATACTTCTCATTGACAGTAAATGAACAGAACAGAATGGAACAAGAGCTCTAATGGATAATCAGTCACAAAGATAGTACATACAGCAGATGATGGGTCTGGGATCACTGGCATCAAAAATGGTCTTATTAAGGATTCTTATTTTCTACTTGTGAATTAGCAGATATCTATTGATGTGAGTGTAATTCATTCCACTTTCTACAGTTTCCCTTAAAAGATGAAATTCTGTGAGTAATGACAGCATATACAAAAGCCCTTTTCAGAAGAAGGTCATTACAGCCTCACCCTAAGATACCTGTTTTAGCCATTGACAAGCTCTTCCCTGTGTGGGTTCATATTAAAAGAATCCATGGTTGGCTGGTTCTACAGCTGTCAAATGAAGAATGGGCTGAGAAGCTCAGTTTTGGAGGCAGCTATCATCCTGTGAGCACTCAGTTCTGCTGAGATAAACAGCTCACAATCCAGCATATCCAGGCAGTGGAGGGTAAAAATGGATTTGGTCTTAGTTCAAGCAGGAAGCCATGGGAGAGGTTTCTTTGAAGATGCAGGTGTGGAAGGAAGTTGATGGGGCCACTTCTGCTTTCATTTGTGATAGAAGATGCCAAGCATTGATTCTCTGAATGAAGACCAAAGAAACTAGTGAAAAAAAAGGCCAGTTCAGGTAGGAATGTAAGCTCCTGACTGAGCTAAGCAATGTCAGATAAATAGCTCAGTGGCAGAATTAAAAACATTGATTTACAAAGTTGAAGAATGTGATGGGTTTTCATAGCTGAACAACTGAGAGAAACTGAAAATTTAATTGAGTCACAATAGTTGACATGCTACAATCCAGGTTTATTCAACAGGCTACTCATTACATTTGAGGCAACCAAGCTAGAAGGATGTGAGGTGGGAGTGAACTCCTTATTTCAACATTCAGAAGGACATTCTAAAGGCAAACACACTGTTTTAAGGGACTGAATAAGCAACACTGTTTTAAGGAACTGAACAAGCATCAGAATAAAAATCAGATATGGCAGAAAGGCTGGAAATATCAGAATAAGAATTTTAAAGAACTGATAAATATAGAAATGTAGACAACATGCAAGAACAGATAATATAAGCAGAGAGATGGAAATTCTAAGAAAGAATAAAAAAGAAATGCTAGAAATGAAAAATACTCTAATAGAAATAAAGAATGGCTTTGATGGGCTCATTAGTAGACTGAACACAGCTGAGGAAAGAATGTCTGAGCTTGAGAATATGATGAAAGAAACCCCAAAACTGAAAAATAAAGAAGAAAGAGACAAGAACAAAAACCTGGAGCAGAATATACAAGAATTGTGAGATAACTACAAAAGCTATAACATACACTTAATGAGAATACCAGAAGGAGGATAAGTAAAGAAAGGAAAAGAAGCAATATTTGAAGCAATAATGACAGAATTTTCAACAAATTAATGTTAGACATGAAACCACAAATTCAGGAAGCTCAGAGAACAACAAGCAAGATAAATGCCAGAAAAACAAAAACAACTATACCTAGGTGTATCAAATCCAAAGTATAGAAAATCAAAGATAGAGAAAAAAAATATTGGCCCTGGCCAGATAGCTTAGTTGGTTAGATCACTATCCCAATACACCAAGGTTTTGGGTTCAGTCCCTGGTCAGGGCACATACAAAAAGCAACCAATGAATGCATAAATAAGTAGAAAAACAAAGTGATCTCTCTCTCTCTCTCTCTCTCTCTCTCTCAACTCATCAATCAATAAAAAATTTTTTTAAAGAAAAGAATCTTGAAAAGTAGAGGAAAAATACACCTTGCTTTTAAAAAAGCAAATATAAGCCCTGGTCAGTGTGGCCCAGTTGGTTGGGCATCATCCCATGCACTGAAAGGTTGCCAGTTTGATTCTTGGTCAGGTCACATGCCTGGGTTGTGGGCTCAATCTCTGGTAGAGGGTATGCAGGAGGAAACTGATCAATGCTTTGCTTTCATCTCTCTCTCCCTTTCCTTCCTCTCCCTGTAAAATAAATAAATAAATAAACAAACAAACAAACAAATAAATATTTTTTAAAAAGCAAAGATGAAGAATTATATCTGACTTCTCAGAATTCATGCAAGTAAGAAGAGAGAGGAGTGAAATAATTAAAGTGCGAGAGGGGAAAAAAACCAACAAAGAATTCTGTATCCTGTGAAATTATCCTTAAAAGTGAAGGAGAAATAAAGACTTTCACAGACAAGCAAAAATTGAGGGAATTTGTTGTCAGTAGACCTAATTGCAAGAAATGTTACAAGCAATTCTTCAGAGAGAAGGAAAATTATAGTCAGAATATTAACAGGTAGATTTACTCAAAGAAAGAAGCATTAGAGAATGATTAACTGAAAGAAAAATAAAAACTTAGCTTTCTTATTCTTAATTTATCTAACAGATAACAGTTGATTCAAAATAATAAAATAAAAAATATATTCAATTATATATACTTAGGTATGCTTATGTATAAGTGAAATGAATGATAGCAATAATATGAGAGATGAGAGGGAAGAATTAGGAATCTATACTAATAAAAGGGTAATATGCTAATTAGACCGGACATCTTCTGGATGGCCTTCCGGACAAAGCCACAGCTGCTGAGAGGGCCCAGGGCAGAGGCAGCACAGGAGAGGCGGCGGCGAGGGAGAGGCCGCGGGGCAGGCTGGTCTAGTGCCACAGCCCCTTCCGCACAGGCAGTAGGAGAGGGCTCTGCGTGGTCCCGGTCCCAGTGCTGCCCCTTCTGCAGATGCAGTGGTGCGGGCCCAGTCCTGGTGCTATGCCTCCACAGAGGCTGGACAGAGTGCGACCTGCTGTGCCTCAACCTCTCACAGCCCCTCCGACAGCCGGCCTGGCCCCAGATTGACAGCCCCCACCACCACCACCAGTGGGCGGGAGGCGGGGCCAGCACTACAAAGCAAGGGCTGAGGGCCAGCAGCCACGGTGGCCAGCAGTGGCACCAGCAGTGGGGTGATGGGGTGGCTCATTCCCCTGATCAGCCCAGTTGCCTGCCATCAGTAGGACATCTCCCTGAGGGCTCCTGGCCTGTGAAAGGGCCAGCCCGGGCTGAGGGACTCCCCCCCCCCCCC
>NW_005871077.1:8148260-8149722 GCF_000147115.1 Myotis lucifugus
AAAACCCTCATAACGGTGTTTTGAACTCATATCCAAGTAGTTTCCTTCCTCCCATTTGTTCATTTTGTGACCTGTTTCTTTGTTTCTGCATTTTGCTTGCTTCCCTGTGTGGATAGAGTGGCTTCTGTGCTAGGTGTCCTCTAAGGCCCCAGTGGCTCAGCCTCCCCAATTACCTGAGGTGGACACTCTTGGTGCACCCCTTTGTGGGCTTTGTGCAGTCTTGTTGTAGTTAAGCCTTGATTGTTTTTGGTATCACTGGGAGGAATTGACCTCCAGACCAATTGGCTGTGAGAATCAGCTGTGTCTACGGTGGGAGAACTTCTGTGCTGGAGACACCCTTAGGGGGCAAGACTTGCTTCAGTGGGGCTTTGGTGCTCACTGAGTCTGCCCTCTGAGTGTGTCCCTTATGGATCTGAGGAGTTGTAATCTGGATCATCCCACACTGACCACTTGGTACACTGGCTCTTGGATCTCTATGGAGGTGCTAATTTAGCCTCTGCCTGAGGCTACCCAGCAGGAGCTATGGAGAGATCTGCAGATTCCTCTTCTTTGTTTGGGGTTTGGAGGTGCCCAGATGAGGCCCAGCTGTGAAGCAATGCAAGCTGCTGTGGGGCCTTGGGCCTTCTTTTGGATGTTCTGGGTCTCTCTGACCCAGCTGCAGTTTGTTAGGCAATTTTAGATTGTAAAGGGCTAGGTCATTCATATGCAAAAGCTTCTGCCACAGCTTGGGTGTGGTGGGGTCTCAAGGAATCAACAGGGTGGAGCAAACAGCTATGGTTTATAGTCAGCCCAGCCCTAAGAGGCCCCAGGTCTCAGTGTCCCGTGGTAATTGCTGCAAGCACCTCTGAGAGAAAGCCACCCTCGAGTTCCGCCGGATGCCAGACAGTCCAGTTTCTCCCCGTATGAGTCTGGGTCTCCAGAGACTTGCCCAGAACTGGAGTTCAGAGCAGTCGGTAGGTTGTGTCTGCCTCCTGATTGAAAAAGACAACCGTGTCCTCAGTTGCCTGCCCTTTCCGCGCACGCCTCCGTACCTCTGCACTTTTCCTCCGCACCTCCTCTGAGTCTAAGTGTGTTTTTTTCTTTCCTTCTAGTTGTATAATTTCCACTCAGCCAGCCTTCCTGTGGTTCTGTATGATGTCCGTTTTGTCTTTTAGTTGTATTTTTGAAGTGGTTGTGAGAGGCAGCAATTTCAGGTATTTACCTATGCCACCATCTTTGTTTCTCCGATTTGGATTAGTTTTAAATGTGTATTGCAAACTCCATAGCAATCACTAAAAAGTTTAAAAAGAAGTATAATGGATATGTTAAATAGGAGAGAAAATGGCATCATAAAATGCTCTATTAAAATCACAAAGACAGAAAAAGTGTGAAGAAGATAAAAACAGGATAAAGAACATGGCTACAATAGAAAACACTACAATATAATATATATATATATATATATATATATCTCAATTCACTA
>NW_005871077.1:8150172-8159090 GCF_000147115.1 Myotis lucifugus
CCTACAGACCTGGTCACCCCAACTGCCCTCCCCTGCAGGCCTTGTCCCCCCAACTGCCCTCCCCTGCCAGCCTGGTCTCTCCTAACTGCCCTCCCCTGTAGGCCTTGTCTCCCCCAACTTCCCTCCCCTGCCGACCATCTTGTGGTGACCATCTTTGACCCACATGGGGCGGCCATCTTGTGTGAGGGCATGAGGGTGAATTTGCATATTACCTCTTTTATTATATAGTATTATATTAAACATCACTAGTCCAATTAGACCATTTAGAAGACAGATAATCAGAGTAGAAAAAAATAAGAAATGGGGTTCAAAATGGTGGTGAAGTAGGTGAATCTTTCTTGCAACTCCTCCCAGGGCTAGACTAGAAATAAAACTAAATTGGGGAACATTCACCTGCAATTATCAACTGAGGACTAGCTGAAGAGGAGACCTTTAACAAAGAAGGGCAGAAACCACCTGGAGACTGGTAGGAAGGGTGGGATCATGAGAGGGGCAGGCCCAGCTTCCGTGGGCAGCAGGCCCCAAGTGAGGAGGAATGTCTTGGTTTTGGGTGGTTTTCCCTGAGAGGAGTGAGACCCTGATCCTAGGTTGGGCTCCCCAGCCTGGAGCATCAGGGCCAAAACAGCAGCCCATGTAACATCCAGCTGTGAATGGTAGTGGGGCTTCTATCTGCAAGGGAGAGAAGGAGTCTATCAGAAATAAAGTCACTTTTTTTAAACAAACACCAGAGCATAGGATTTTCATTTGCAGCCACTAACGCAAGGCTTTAGTGGAGAGAGGGCAATGCAAACTGAAGTTGTCAGAGAAGACGCTGGGGTGGGAGGCATTTGGGGAAAAGTGGTGGCTGGGAGACCTGTGCTCAATCATCCCCACCACACTGCAGCAGCCACTTTTCCTGAGAGGCACGCCCCTCCCAGCAGCAATAGCCTGGTGAAAGGCAAATACCCAGCCCTCAGGAATACAGCTCACCCCACCCTTAGGAATCTTGCTTGCCCTACCTTGTATCTTGACCCCTGCTGAGGAGGCAGCAGCAGAGGCCAAGCCTACAGGTCTGGAAGTCTCAGGGTGTGTCAGTGACTGGTTCTAGGGTGGGGCCATTCCCTCACTTTCCTGGCCACCTAACTGGTGCTTTCCTTTCACCGGAGAGCTGTTAGAAACTCTGGGCATCCAGCAGACCCCAGCGGACTGCACACAAGGGGCTCCAGGACACACTGAAACATGTGGCTCTGGGATGGGAGAACACACCCACCACCTTCCCTGAAATCTGAAAGGCATGCCACTTCAGAGGAGACCCAGAGGTCTCATCCTCCCAATTCCACCAAAAACCCTTCCAGAAACAGCCTTTCCAGTGACTAAGTCTGGTAACTGACTGGCAGGTAGAGGTGTATCCCCAGGTGCCTTGGAACATTTTCTGACCCACTTCTGGGCCTCTTACTGATAACAAGCCCACACTAGAGCATAGCTTCACCTCTCCTCTGTGCAGCCAAGCCCAGAGGAGGCATCCACAAACTGTGGATTGACTGAATCTTTGAACAGGTTGCCAACTGACAGTAGCTAGCACCAAAGTACCTCCTGGGATGCCCAGAAACAACATAACAAAGCAGTCAGCTTCAGGTAACATAAGAGCAGGATTCAAAGGGAACTCTCAGGAGGCACTAACATGCTGAAATAATCTCCACTTCGTTTTTTTGTTTGCTTGTTTCTTGCATTATTTTCTTTGTTTTTTTTTCTTTTTTATTACTTTTTATTACTTTTTTCTTTTATTTTTTTCTTATTTTTGTTCTCTTTTCTTTTTCTTAATTTTATTTTCTTTTGTGGTTGTATTTGTTGTAGGGGGTCTTTTGTATATTTTATTTTGTTTCTTGTTTTGTTTTGCTTTATTCTGTCAGCACCTACACAACAGTTCACACAACGTGGACAGGGTTGAGCCTCACAGTCAGCCAGCCTGAGGGGAGATCCAACCCATGAATGGAACAACAACAATCAAGACCCAATTACAACAGGTGATTCCAAATAACTAACACAAGGGACATTCCTAGAGCATCCAGCTCAAGAGATCAAAGAAACTGCACCACTGGGTCCCACAGGACACATACAACATAGGTCAAGCCACAAAGCCTGGGAGGCATAGCAGTTCTATCTAATACAAAGAAACAAACACAAAGGGACAACAAAAATGGGGAGACAAACAAAAAAAATCCCCAAATGAAAGAAAAGGATGAGTCTCCAGAAAAAGAGCTTAATGAAATGGAGGGAAGAAATGTATCAGATATAGAATTCAAAGTAAAGATTATAAGGATTCTCAAGGAACTTAGTGGCAACTACAATAGCATAAAAAAAAGGAATAGAGACCATGAACAAGAACCAGGTGGAAACAAAGAATATCTGACATCAAGAATACACTGGAAGGAATTAAAAGTAGATTGGATGATGCAGAGGATCGAATAAGTGATTTGGAAGACAAAGCAGAAGAAACATCCAATTAGAGCAGCAAAAAGAAAAAAGAATTAAAAAGCAGGAGGATAATTTAAGGGAACTTTGAGAAACATGAAATGTAACAACATCCACAACATAGGAGTTTCAGAAGGAGAAGACAGTGAGCAAGGAATAGAGAACCTGTTTAAAGAAATAATGACAGAAACCTTCCCTAACCTAGTGAAGAAAAATACCACACAAGTTCAGGAGCACAGAGAGTCCCAATCAAGATGAACCCAAAGAGACCCACACCAACACATATCATAAAATGACAAACATTAAAGACAAAGAAAGAATCTTAAAGGCAGCAAGAGAGAGACAGAAAGTTACCTATAAGGGAGTTCCCATTAAACTGTCAGCTGTTTTCTCAATGGAAACACTTTAGGCTAGAAGAAATTGGCATGAAGTATTCAAAGTAATGAAAATTAAGGACCTGAACCCAAGACTATGTATCCAGCTAGGAAATTATTTAAAATTGAAGGCAGAAAAAGGAGGAGGGGCTAACGGAGTACATTACCACCAAACCCACATTGCAAGAAATGTTAAAGGGACTGCTGTAAGAAAAAGAAGAAATCGAGAGAGAGAGAGCGAGAGCAATACAGGTATTAAGAAAAAATGGCAATAAATAAATAAATACCTATCAATAATAACTTTAAATATTAATGGACTAAATGCTCTAGTCAAAAGACATAAGTGGGTAAGGAAACATGACCCATATATATGCTGTCAAAAAGAGACCTACCTCAGAACAAAAGATTCAGACAAACTGAAAGTGAAAGGATGAAAAAAATATTTCATGCAAATGGAAATGAAAAAAGGGTGGGATAGCAGCACTCATACCTGACAAAATAGACTTCAAAACAAATGCCATAACAAGAAACAAAGAAGGTCACTATATAATACTAAAGGGATCAATTCAATAAGAAAATATAATCCTTGTAAGCATATATGCACCCAACAGCATATTATTAAGCAAAGGGAAAAAATAAACAAATGGGACCACATCAAACTTAAAAGTTCTGCACAACAAAAGAAACATCAAAAAAATGAAGAGGGAACTCATTGTATGGGATAACATATTCACCAATTATATATCTGATAAGAGTTAATTTCCAAAATATACAAAGTAGATATACAACTCAACACCAGGAAAACAATCAATCCAATAAAGAAAATAGGCAAAGGACCTGATAGACAATTCTCCAAAAAGAACATACAGATGGCCAATAAACATGAAAAAAATGCTCAGTGTCACTAATCATGAGAGCGGTGCAAATTAAAATTATAATGAGGTATCACATCACATCTGTCAGAATGACAACTATCAATAAATCAACAAACCACAAGTGCTGATGAGGATCTAGAGCAGCCGTGGGCAAACTATGGCCCGCGGGCCGGATCCGGCCCGTTTGAAATGAATAAAACTAAAAAAAAAAAAAAAAAAAAGACCGTACCCTTTTATGTAATGATGTTTACTTTGAATTTATATTAGTTCACACAAACACTCCATCCATGCTTTTGTTCCGGCCCTCCGGTCCAGTTTAAGAACCCATTGTGGCCCTGGAGTCAAAAAGTTTGCCCACCCCTGATCTAGAGAAAAGGGAACCCTAGAACACTGCTGGTGGGAATATATGGAACAGAGTGACAGACCTCAGAGAGGAGGAGGATGGAGGGGATGAGAAGAGATTAATCAAAGAACATATGTGCATAACCCAGAGATATGGATAATAGTATGGGGAAGACGGGGTGAATCGGGGGTTAGGTGGAGATGGACAAAGGTGGAGAAAATTGGGAACCTCTATAATACTGTCATCAATCAATAAATAAAAAATTTAAATGATAAATGGACAGACCCAGCAGGCAGATAATGAGTAAGGACATAGTTGAACTCAACAGCACCATCACTTAAATGGATATAATTGACATCTATGGACTACTTCATCCAATAATAGCAAATTACAGATTCTTCTCAAGCTCACATGAATCCTTCACCAAATCAGACCACATTCTGGGCCATAAACCATATGTTAACAAATTTAAAAGAATAGAAACCATGCAATGTCTGCTTTCAGACCCCAGTGAAATTAAACTAGAAATCTGTAATAGAAAAATATCTGGAAAATTCCTAAGTATTTGGAGATTAAAAACACATTTTTAAACACACTTAAAAGAAGAAATATAAAGAGAATTACAAAATATTTTTAGCTAAATGAAAGTGAAAATATATGATATCAAATATATGACATGCAGCAAAATCAGTATTCAGAGAGAAAATTATAGTCTTAAATGCATTTATTAAAAGAGAATAAAGATCTAAAATCACCCAAGCTTTTATCTTAGGAAGCTAGAAAAAGAAGGGCAAATTAAATCTAAATTATACAGAAGAAAAGAAATAATAAAAATTAAAAACAGAAATAATAAAATTGAAAACAGTAAATCAATAGGGAAAATAAAAACAATCATTAAGTCTCTAGACAGGCTAACTGAGAAAAAAAAAAGAGATGACACAAATTACTATATCACTAAAATACTAATGAAAAAGGGGACATCTATGAACAACTCTATACCCACAAACTTGATAACCGATAAAATGAACCAATTCTTTAAAAGGTGCAATGTGTCAAAACTCAATTTGAATAGGCTTGTATCAAATAAATCGAATCAATCTATATATATAAAGAGGTAATATGCTAATTGGGCCTAACGGTGTCCCAGTCACAACCCTTCAACAGGCTGAACGTGCACAGGAGCTGGTGGGTGGGACATGGATGGAGACTTCCGCCACCAAGACATGAGGTTGCTGCCAGGGGTGGCCCCCCTGGCAGAGGCATGGTGGGGCCTCGGTGGAGAGCTCTCAGCACTCCTGCACCAGGGTCTGAAGGCACGGAGAGGAAGGGAGAGCAGATGGGAAGTTAGGGGGTTTAGGCCAGGAGGGGAGAGCAGATAGGCAGTTAAGGGGATCAGGCCAGGAGGGGAGAGCAGATAGGCAGTTAGGGGGATTTGACAAGGAGGGGAGAGGAGTTAAGGGCATCAGGCCGGCAGGAGAGCAGTTAGGGGCATCAGGCAGGTAGGCAAGTGAGCACTTAGGAGCCAGTGGTTCTGGATTGCAAGAGGGATCTCGGATTGTGCAGGCCAGGCTGAGGGACCCCCTATGCACGAATTCCGTGCACCGGGCCTCTAGTATAGTTAATAACCTTTCAAAGCAGAAAGCACCAGGCCCAAATGGGTTCACAGGTGAATTCTATTAAATAGTTAAGTAAGCCCTAGCCAGCTTGGCTCAGTGGATAGAGCATCGGCCTGCGGACTGAAGGTTCGATTCTGCCCAAGGGCACATGCCTGGGTTTTGGGCTCGGTCACCAGTGCGGGGTGTGCAGGAGGCAGCTGATCGATGATTCTCTCTCATCATTGATATTTCTATCTCTCTCTGCTTCTCCCTTCCTCTCTAAAATCAATAAATAAATATGTTTAAAATAAATAAATAAATAGTTAAGTAAAAAATTATACCAATTATCTACAATCTCTTTCAGAGGGTAGAAACAAGAATACTTCCTAACTCATTCTTTGAGACCATTGTTACTTTATTTATTTATTTATTTATTTATTTTTATCTTTAATTTCTTTATTGGTTAAGGTATTACAAATGTGTCCTCATTCCCCATTAACCCCCAACCTACCCCCCCACACACACACACACATATGCTCTCATCCCCCTGTTGTCCGTGTCCATTGGTTTGGCTTATATGCATGCATACAAGTCCTTTAGTGGATCTCTTCCCCTTACCCCCACCCTCCCCTACTTTCCTTCTGGGGATTGATAGTCTGTCACTGTTTCTCTGTCTTTGGATCTGTCCCTGTTCATCAGTCTATGTGGTTCTCTATATTCCACAAATGAGTGAGATCATGTGGTATTTATCTTTCTCTGACTGGCTTATTTCACTTAGCATAATGCTCTCAGTTCCATCCATGCTGTTGCAAATGGCAAGAATTCCTTCTCTTTTACCGCAGCATAGTATTCCATTGTGTAGATGTACCACAGTTCTTTAATCCACTCATCTGCTGATGGGCACTTAGACTGTTTCCAAATCTTAGCTATGGTGAATTGTGCTGCTATGAACATATGGGTGCATATATCCTTTCTGATTGGTGTTTCTGGTTTCTTGGGATATATTCCTAGAAGTGGGATCATGGGGTCAAATGGGAGTTCCATTTTTAGTTTTTTGAGGAAACTCCATACTGTTCTCCACAGTGGCTGCACCAGTCTGCATTCCCACCAGCAGTGCAGAAGGGTTCCTTTTTCTCCACATCCTCTCCAACACTTGTTGTTTGTTGATTTGTTGATATAGTTATTCTGACAGGTATGAGATGATACCACATTGTCATTTTGATTTGAATCTCTCGTATAATTAGTGACTTTGAGCATGTTTTCATATGTCTTTTGGCCTTCTGTATGTCCTCTTTCGAAAAGTGTCTATTTAGGTCTGTTGCCCATTTTTTTGATTGGATTGTTTATCTTCCTTTTGTTAAATTGCATGAGTTCCCTGTAAATGTTGGAGATTAAACCAGTATTGGTGATATCATTGGCAAATATGTTCTCCCATGCAGTGGGCTTCTTGTTGTTTTGTTGATGGTTTCCTTTGCTGTGCAAAAGCTTTTTATTTTGATGTAGTCCCATTTGTTTATTTTCTCTTTAGTTTCCATTGCCCTAGGAGCAGTATCAGAGAAGAAATTCCTTCGGCATATGTTTGTGATTTCGCTGCCTGTGGATTTCTCTAGTATTTTTATGGTTTCCCGTCTTACATTTAAGTCCTTTATCCATTTTGAGTTTATTTTTGTGTATGGTGTGAGTTGGTGTTCTAGTTTCATCTTTTTGCATGTACCTGTCCAATTTTCCCAACACCATTTATTGAAGAGACTGTCTTGACTCCATTGTATTCTCTTGCCTCCTTTGTCGAATATTAATTGGGCATAGTGGTTTGGATCGATTTCTGGGTTCTCTATTCTATTCCATTGATCTATATGTCTGTTCTTGTGCCAGTACCAAGCTGTTTTAAGAACAGTGGCTTTGTAATACAGCTTGATATCTGGTATTGAGATCCCACCTATTTTGTTCTTCTTTCTCAGGATTGCTGCAGCTATTTGAGGTCTTTTTTTTTATTCCAGATGAATTTTTGGAACGTTCGTTCTAGATCTCTGAAATATGCTGTTGGTAATTTAATGGGGATTGCATTGAATCTATAGATAGCTTTGGGTAGTATGGACATTTTGATGATGTTGATTCTACCAATCCATGAACACGGTATGTTCTTCCATCTGTTTATGTCTTCCTCTATCTCTTTTTTCAGTGTCCTGTAGTTTTTCGCATATAAGTCTTTTACCTCCTTAGTTAAGTTTATTCCTAGGTATCTTACTTTTTTTGGTGCGATGGTAAATGGGATTGCTTTTTTAGTCTCAATTTCTGTAAGTTCACTATTGGTGTAAAGAAATGCCATAGATTTCTTGGCATTAATTTTGTATCCTGCTACATTGCCAAATTCATTTATTAAGTCTAATAATTTTTTGATTATTTGGAGTCTTTAGGGTTTTCTATGTACAGTATCATGTCATCTGCAAATAAGGACAGTTTTACTTCTTCTTTTCCCATTTGGATGCCTTTTATTTCTTCTTCTTTTCTGATCACAATGGCTGGTACTACCAGTACTATGTTGAACAGGAGTGGTGAAAGGGGGCATCCCTGTCTTGTTCCTGTTCTTAGGGGAAATGGTTTTAGTTTTTGCCCATTGATTATGATGTTGGCTGTGGGTTTGTCATATACGTTTTTTATTATGTTGAGGTATGATCCTTCTATTCCTACCTTGCTGAGAGTTTTTATCAAGAAAGGGTGTGGGATTTTGTCAAATGCTTTTTTTCTGCATCAATTGATATGACTATGTGATTTTTATCTCTCAATTTGTTTATGTGATGTATCACGTTTATTGATTTGCGGATATTTTTATTTTTATTTTTATTTCTTAAAGTATTACAAAGAGTATTACACATGTCTCCTCCCCCCCCTTGGCATTCCCCCGGCTTCCCCCACCCCCAGTGCCTTGTGTCCATTAGTTATTCTCATATGCATGCATATAAGTCCTTCAGTTGATCTCCTACCCCCCCAACCCTCCCCAGGGTTCCCACTGTAGTTTGATATTCTGCTCAATGCTGCTCTTCCTCTGTATCCATTTTTGTTCATCAGTCTATAATAGTCCTTATTATCCATAAAAGAGTGAGTTCATGTGGTATTTTTCTCAGCTTCCCAGGGGCTGTCTAAGAGTTCCTCAGGGACTCACTCTTCCCTTATAGACGACAATTGACATCTCCAGAAGATTTCCCTCCCCAAACCGAGGGAAGTGTACGTTCCATCCACAGGAGCACACGTCATCCTCATCCAAGACCAGACCACAGATCGG
>NW_005871077.1:8159450-8223685 GCF_000147115.1 Myotis lucifugus
TCTCGACTCCCAGGGCATCTCACCTCACCGGGCCGATCAACTCCCGGGCGTCTCAACTCACAGGGCGTCCAACCTCACAGGGCCACTCAACTCACATGGGCCGTCTCAACCTCACGTGGCCGTTCAACCTCACCGGGCTGTTAAAACTTCACGGGGCCGTTTCAGCCTCACTGGGGCTGATTCAACCTCACCGGGGCCATCTCAATCTCACTGGGGCCATTTCGACCTCACCGGTGCCGTCTCAACCTCAACGGGGCCGTCTCAACCACACCGGTGCCGTCTCGACTTCACTAGGGCCGATTCAACATCACCAGGGCCATTTCAGCCTCACCGAGGTCGTCCCAGCCCCACCAGGGCCATCTCAACCCCACAGGGGCCGTTTCAACCTCACCGGGGTCGTCTCACCCCCACCAGGGCCATCCTATCCGCCACAGCCTCACCAGGGCCACCTCAACCTCACCGGGGCCGTCTCAGTCTCACAGAGGCCGTCCCAGCCTCTCGGGGGCTGTCCCAGCCCCACCGGGGCCGTCCCAGCCCCACGGGGGCTGCCTCGGTGCTACAGGGGCCACCTCGGCCTCACGGGGGCCATCTTGGCCTCACGGGGGCCGTCTCAGCAACACAAAGTTTGGCATTCTGTCCTTTGTTGGGCGGTTCCTTGCTGGACAAAATCTCCAGGTGTTCCTGGTGGCTGAATATCTGGTATGCTTGCTTGGATTTCATTTTCTACCAAGTGCACAGACTGCCTGTCTTCCGTCTCCCAGCATCCCATGTGAGACTGGATCTGGTGGACCTGCCTGTGCGTTTGCTGGTACAGTGGTTCCACGTTGCCAGCCCAGCCGGGTCTGGCTCTGGCTTCCTCTGAACCTGATTCTGCTTCTTGAGTGTGTCCCTTATGTATGCGAGAAGTTGAAATCTGCATTCTGCTGGGCTGGGTTGCAAAAGCGCCGGTGGTTCTCTTTGTGTCACTAGCACAGCTTGGGTGGGATTTAAATTGAGTAGGGCGGGATCCCCGGGAATCATCAGGGCGGAGCAAGGGGCAATGGTGTCTCCGCGACTCCTCGCCTCTCCGCGACTCCATGTCTCGCATCCCCGAGTGCCGGCGAGCAGCTCCGCGAGACAGCCACTCTCACTCTCCGGCCTGTTGCAAGGCTGTTCCACCTCTCCCCATAGGGGTCTGGGACCTCAGGATCCCGCCCCAAACAAGCTCAGTGGATTTGAGAGTCTGCATCCCCTTCTGATTGAAAAAAACCGCGCATCCAGTTGCAGCCAGCCTGGCGTGTGACTCTGCACCTCTGTTCTTGGTGAATCACCAGGGCGGGGCCAAGGGCAATGGCGTCTCCTCTCCTTCTCACCTCTCCACGACTCAGTGTCTGGCATCCCGGAGTGCTGGCGAGCAGCTCCGTGAGACAGCCACTCTCGCTCTCTGGCCTGTTGCAAAGCCGTCCCGCCTCTCCCTGTAGGGGTCTGAGGCCTCAGAATTCCGCCCCAAACCAGCTCAGTGGACTCGAGAGTCTGCAACCCCTTCTAATTGAAAAAAAACCGTGCATCCAGTTGCAGTCTGCCTGGCACGTGACTCCGTACCTCCGTTCTTGGAGCCTCTGCACAACCTACTCAGTCTCAATGCTCTTCTTTCTTTCCTTCCAGTTGTAGAGCTTCCACTGGGCCAGCTCTTCCATGGTTCTGAATGATAACTGTTTGTTTTATTGTTGGTAGTCTCAATGTTGTTGTGGAAGGCAGCACGCACAGGTCTGTACCTTACGCCGCCATCTTGGTTCTCTGATTTTCGGATATTGTACCATCCTTGCATCCCCGGAATAAATCCTACTTGGTCATGGTGTATGACCTTTCTGATGTATTGCTGGATCCGATTGGCTAGAATTTTGTTGAGTATTTTGGCATCTATGTTCATGAGGGATATTGGCCTATAATTCTCTTTCATTGTGTTGTCTTTATCTGGTTTTGGTATTAGTGTGATGCTGGCTTCATAGAACGAGCTTGAAAATGTTCCTTCCTCCTGAATTTTTTGGAATAATCTGAGGAGGATAGGTTTTAGTTCTTCCTTGAATGTTTGGTAAAACTCCCCTGTGAAGCCATCTGGCCCTGGGCTTTTGTTTGCTGGGAGCTTTTTCATGACTGCTTCAATTTCTTCCATAGTTATTGGCCTATTGAGATTTTTAGAATCTTCTGGATTGAGTTTTGGAATGTTGTATTTTTCTAGGAATATGTCCATTTCCTCCAGGTTGTCTAGTTTGTTAGAGTAGAATTGTTCATAGTATTTTTTAACAATTCTTTGAATTTCTGTGGGGTCTGTTGTTATTTCGCCTCTTTCATTTCTGATTTTGTTTATTTGAGTTCTCTCTCTTTGCTTCTTGGTGAGCCTGGCTAGAGGCTCATCAATCTTGTTTATCCTTTCAGAGAACCAGCTCTTGGTTTCATTGATATTTTGTACTGTTTTTTTGGTCTCTATGTCATTTATTTCTGCTCTCATCTTTATTATCTCCTTCCTTCTGCTCACTCTAAGCTTTTCTTGTTGCTCTCTTTCTAATTCTTTGAGTTGTAGAGTTAGATGATTTACTATCATTTTTTCTTGTTTTTTGAGGTAGGCCTGTAGAGCTATAAACTTCCCTCTCAGGACTGCTTTCATTGAGTCCCATAGATTTTGGATTGTTGTCCTTTTATTGTCATTAGTTTTCAGGGTGTTTTTAATTTCTTCTTTGATATCCTTGGTAACCCACTCATTATTTAGTAGCATGCTATTCAGCTTCGAAGTGTTTGAGTTTTTTGGATTTTTTTTTTTGTAGTTTATTTCTAATATGATGCCATTGTGGTCTGTGAAGATGCTTGGTATAATTTCACTCTTCTTGAATTTGGGGAGACTTTGCTTTTGACCCAATATGTGGTCTATTTTTGAAAATGTCCCATGTGTACTTGAGAAGAACGTATATTCCGTGGCTTTGGGGTGAAATGTTCTGAAGATGTCAATTAAGTCCATCTGATCTAGTGAGTCATTTAGGATTGCTTGTTTCTTTGCTGATTTTTTGTCTAGAGGATTTATCCAGTGATGTCAGTGGTGTGTTTAAGTCCCCTACTATGATTGTGTTGTTGTTGATCTCTCCCTTGTTATCTTCCAGGAGGTTTTTTATGTATTTGGGTGCTCCTGCATTGGGTGCATATATGTTTACCAGGGTTATGTTCTCTTGTTTTTTCGATCCCTTTAGTATTATGAAGTGGCCTTCCTTATCTCTTGTTATGGCCTTCACTTAGACGTCTATTTTGTCTGATATAAGTATTGCTACCCCAGCTTTTCTTTCATTTCCATTTGCCTGAAAGATATTTTTCCATCCCTTCACTTTCAGTCTGTGTGAGTCCCTTATTCTGAGGTGGGTCTCTTGTAGACAGCATATATATGGGTCATGTCATTTTATCCATTCCGCCACTCGATGTCTTTTGATTGGAGCATTTAGTCAGTTTACGTTTAAAGTTATTATTGAAAGGTACTTGCTTGTAGTCATTTCTATTTTTGTGCCTGTGTTCTTTCTTAGCTTTTTATGTCTTCTTTTTACAGCATTCCCTTTAGCATTTCTTTCATTGCTGGCTTGGTAGTCTTTTTTTGTCTGCAAAGCTCCTGATTTCCCCTTCAATATTGATTGATAGTCTTGCTGGATAGAGTATTCTTGGATTCAGTCCTTTGCTTTGCAACACTTTGTATACCTCCTTCCATTCCCTTCTCGCTTGATGTGTTTCTGTTGAGAAATCATTTGATAATCTGATGGGGGATCCTTTGTAGGTAATCTCTGTCTCTCTCTTGCAGCCTTTAAGATTCTCTCTTTGTCATGTACATTTGCCATCGTTATTATGATGTGTCTTGGTGTGGGTGTTTTGGGGTTCATCTTGCTTGGGACTCTCTGTACTTGTGTAACTTTTTTCTTCCCCATATCTGGGAAGTTTTCTGTCATTATTTCTTCAAATAGATTTTCTAATCCTTGCTGCTCTTCTTGTCCTTCTGGCAGCCCTATTATGCGTATGTTACTTTGTTTCATGTTGTCCCAAAACTCCCTTAGGCTCTCCTCCTACTTTTTAATTTTTTTCTCCATTTGCTGTTCAGATTGAGCTTGTTTCTCTACCTTATCTTCTAACTCACTAATTCGGTCCTCTACTTCTTCTAGTCTACTGTTGAAACCTTCCATGGTGTTTTTGATTGTAGCTATATCACTTCATTTCTTCCTGATTCTTGCATAGGTTGTTGATTTTCTCATCCATCCGGTGAATGAATATTACAACCATTACTCTGAATTATTTTTCTGTCATGTTGCATGCTTCAATTTCATTAATTTCCTTTCTTGGTGACTCCTCATTTTCTTTCCTCTGGGGATTGTGTCATCCCCCCATTCTGACTATCTCCAGATGGTTCAAACGTCAAGTTGCATGGGCCTGGGCCATGTGCAGTGGGAGCTTCGCACCACCCTAGTGTCACTGAAGAGCTCTGACACTAAGATGTGTGGTTGTGGTGGGTTGGTGGGAACCAGGCTTGCTAAGAGTCAGTGTTACCTGCGCTCAATGTGGCCTTCTGTGCGCACTTAGAATCAGGGACCCCGCCTGCACTGTGCTGAAATAGAGACCCCCCTGGAGTGTGTTGAAAATCAGAGCCCCCTGGCATGCGCCAGGAGTCAGAGTTCCCCAAGAATCTAGTATCAGAGTCTCTGTTGCTTCGCGCGGCCTCGCATTGAGAATCAGCGTCCCTGTGTGCACATGCACCAAGAATTGGAGTCACTGGCTCTTAGTGTGAATGCACAGGGAATCAGGGATCCCAGGCACAGCTGATAAGAAACACAGTCAAGTCACTGGTGCTTGGTGCTGCCTCCCGCCCAGAGAATCGGGGTCCCAGGGCCTGTGCTGTGGGGAATAAGTTCCCAGTGTTCGCACATTAGCTCCCAGGCTAAGATTCCTGTAGCCCATGCTGCCGGGGATAAGTTCCTGGTGTTCGAGTGCTTCCAGGCTAAGGTTCCTGTAGCAGCACTGAGGCCCAGGCAAGGGTGGGTCTATCTATCAGCGCCAGTTACTATGGTGCTGCCCCGAGCCTGCGGGGAGGGGGATGGGCTCTGTTACTCACAGAGATCTGCCTCGGGGATGTCTGGATTCTTGGTGTCCGTGGGTTTGTAGCTGTGGTCACAGGTCTCTGTCCCCAGTGGCTGCAGGGTCTTGGTTTGCATCTGAGACCAGACTGGGTGGTGCTGAGGCCAGGATCCTAGTCTCAAGCAGCTCTGTTTCTCAAGATGTCATGGTCTCTGTGCCTGTGCTGGCCGCCCAGAAGTGTCTGCGCTGGGAGCAGGGCTCTGCCGTCTAAGACTGCCTGGTTTAGCAGTCCCCTAGAAGACCTGCAGAATCTAACTGTCCCTAGCTCATACACACACACACCACACACGTCCACACACTCCTTTATCACTCACTTGCGTTCTCACACTCTCTCCCTCCCTGCCTTCCTGCCAGTCGCCATCTTCCAAGCACCTCATCGAGACCATTGTTACTTTAATATCAAATCCAGACAAAGACAATCCAAGAAAAGAAAATTACAGACCAGTATCTGTCATGAACACAGATGCAACATCCTCAACAAAATATAAGAAAATGGAATCCAACAATGCATAAAAAAATTATATACCATGATAAAGTGTGATTTATCCCAGGTGTACAAGGCTAGTTCAACATTTGAAAATCAGTTAATGTAATGCACTATATTAAAAGGCTAAAAAAGAAAAATCACAAAATCACATTAATAGATACAGAAACATGACAAAACCCAACACCATTCATGATAAGAACTCTCAGCAAACTAGAAATAGAAGGAATGGCCTTATCTTGATAAGGAATATCTACAAAAAAACTACTCATAACATTTTACTTAAAGTGAGAAACTGTGAAGCTTTCTCAATAAGATCAGGAACAATGCAATGTTGTTGCCTCTCACTGCTACTTGTCAGCATCTTACTGGAAGTTCGAAGCTAATGCAATTAAACAAGAAAAGAAAATAAAGGGCATAAAGATTGAGAAGGATGAAACAAAACTGTCTTTGTTCAGAGATGACATGATCATCTCAAGATCTTTTGTAGAGTGGTTTTATATTTATCAGGATTCTCATATGTATGCTACTTTATTGACATAGTGAAAATAACTCAGGCTATTATAAAATTAATAAAGAATAATTCCCTAGAAGAATAATGATAAATGTGGGTTCTCAAGATCAACAGTCTAATGAAGCTTTATCTGGAATAACTTTCATTATTACTTTTTTTAAAAATAGCTTTTGAGATATAATTCACATACCAGAATATTTGCCCTTTTGAAGTGTATAATGCTATGGTTTTTATTATATCCACTGATTTGTGCAACCATCACCACAATCTAACCACTATACGATCACGGTGAGCTACCGGAGCCTTCACAATCTAATTTTGCCATATTTTTATAACCCACCTTTCCTCCCATCCCCCCAAAGAAAAAACCCTTGTACCCATTAGCAGCCATTCCCCATTGCTCTCTAAAATCCTAGCCCTGCCTGGCTTGTGTTGCCCAGTGGTTGAGTGTGACCCAGGAATCAGTTCAGCCCTAGCCAGTTTGGCTCAGTAGAAAGAGTGTCAGCCTGTGGACTGAAGGGTCCCAGGTTCAATTCCAGTCAAGGGCACATGCCTGGGTTGCAGGCTCAATCTCTCATCTCATCAATGTTTCTCTATCCCTCTCCCTTCCTTTCTCTCTAAAAATCAATAGAAACATATTGAAAAAAAATAAATAAAACCCTCTGCCCTATTCTGGAATATATAGTTTTCCTTGTGTTTTAATTTTCTAAATAGTGACGGTTAATATGTATTAAACATTAGTTAAATGCCATTCACTATTTGGAGTACTTTACACATATTAGCTCATTTGATTCTCAGATAAGTCCTATGAGGTAGGTGCATGGTTTAGCTACTGTGAGTCTGTCACACAGGCAACTGAATGTGGATGGAGAAAAATGCAGACTCATGCTGACCTCAAATATATGACGTTGTCATAAAGTGGCATACATTTTCAGCAGGCTCTCAGTGTTGCCGTAAGTGCCACACTTCCCTAGTCCATTCTCCCCCACTCCCCTAAATGTGTGTTTCGACCTATTCCTCTCTCCTTAAATATCCAAAGTTTCCTCCTCCTAATTCTCAGCAGCTCAGGCAACTTACTTGCACTCTCTGGCCCAGTGGCCAGAGAGTGTCTGAACCCTCTTAGGAAGGATCCCTGCTTGCCCTCCATCTCCAGCCATATGACCCACTGTGTTCAACATAGTTCAAGAGGTCACAGTTAGCAGCTCAGAGGATTACCTAAGTCCTGTGGTCAGACATATCAAGTTTACCAGGACAATATTCCTGTTAGGAGTTTCTTTATTTGAAACTAGGTGTCCAGTGCATGAATTTGTGCACCTTGAAAGGAACTGTGGGCTGAGAGGCTGCAGTGGGAACAGGGGCAGGTCTCAGCCCATCCTCCACACCCCCGCCTGGCCCTTCCTGCTGTGGCCCAACTCCCCCATCCCCTGTCTGCTGACAGCTTCCCCCCATCCCCCGCCACCGCCGCTCACACATGATGATGGTGTGGAGCGATTGGGGTCAGCACCAACAGTGGGTGTGAGTGGGGCCGGCGCCGTCAGCAAGTGTGAGTGGCAGCTGCTGCCCTGATCGCCCCTCAGGAGCAGGGGGAGGTGGAGAAGCCCTGCAGGACGATCGGGGCCGGCATTGGGCACTGGCAGTGGGTGCGAGCAGGGCCGGCGCTGGCAGCAGGTGCAAGAGCCAGGCAGGACTGCGGCATGCGAGAGCAAAGAATTTTCAGTAACCACTAGAGGCTCGCCACAATGACAGGGACTGGGGCCCTGCCTTGTTCTGGCACCCCTGGTCACCTGCTTCACCATCCCGTTGTGGCCGACGCCTGCCATGTTCTGCGCTCTGCCACCTGCTGCTGACACCCACCATGTTCCGCACATGCCCCCTGATGGTCAACGCAGGTCATAGCAACCAGTTGTTCAGTAGTTCCACCATTTGGTCTATTTGCATATTAGCCTTTTATTATATAGGATGGTGCACAGCCTTGATCCAGAACCTGAGGGGTCTACATTGTGAATCCCTAATGGGCTTGCCATAAATTCCCCACAGCCTCTCTTCCCACCACAGATACTTCTAGTATGTATGGTCTGCTAAGTCAGAGGACCCAAGCAGCATGATTGTTCACACCACAGCCAGCACTTGCTTCAGGGTCCTTTCCTGCTCTGGCCCCATCTGGCAGCCTTCAATGTCATCTGGTAGATGGGATGGAACAGTATTTTCAAGTGTGGAATATGCTTCCTAGAAAGGTTTACTAAGCCCTGTGCTTTTTCTTAGTAGTGGGACATCCCAATGTGCTCAACCTTCTGGGCCCCTGAACACCTCACAGTGTAGCAGGTTCCTAAACCCTCAAAGGCTTACCTCCTGCCCTCTAGATTGCAGATACCTTACCAAGACCTCCATGTACTTGCCTTCTCTTCTGCCTTGGGCCAGATTAGCACTATCATCAATATAGAGAACCACTGTCTGATTCTGTGGAATGTCCAGGTTCCTTTCAGCTATAATGTGACATAAGACAGGGGTGCTAACATAGTCCTGGGAAGATTTAAATGTATCACTTTTTCTGTCCATGAGACTATTAGCTTCTGGTAATCCTTGTTAGGATTTGGCCGGTGACATGGGCTGTGAAAGAATTCACAACTAAGAGAAGAGATGCAGAGAGGAAATTTATTTTACTTTCCAAGGGAGGAAAGAGCCAAATATTGCTAGTCAATACAGGGCAGAGAACAGAGTGGCTTGCACTTTTAAGCAGTTGCTGTTGCTAAGCAACATGGAAGGGAGGGGGATTGCATTGAAGTTGAGCAGACATTAGGGGTTATCTTGAAAAGTTACAGTTTACTATCCAGGAGATAGTCTGGCAGATGTCCTAGGGAGGTATCTTATGAGTATTTCTCACAAGTCTGTAGAACAAGCTTAGAACAAAAGTTATAGAATCCAAAAGAGGCTTGTTTGAAAGGAGAAGGGAGAAGGGAACTTTCTACGAACTAGAGACTCCTTGGTGAGAATTATCCCCAAGTTGTGAAAACAGCAGGGAGGAGGGGGATACAAGAATGCAACCTTGAGAGTAGCTTATCTTGTCCTGCAACTTGAACAGAGGAGCCAACCATCTTGGGGTTTAATTATCATAAATTGTGGAAAGCAACAGCAAAGAAAATTCAGGTCTTTTTCTGTCCTTACAATTCTTCTTTCTGAGGGGGATGGAAAAAAAAATAACGCATTTGCTAGATTAATGGTCATACACCTATGCCAGAGGCTGTGTTACCATTTAGAGATGCTGCACCCAGCACAGCGGCTGCCAGGGACTACTTTATCTGGATTTTGTAGGGGTCAGACTGGCAAATTAAATGGGATATGACAGAGACCACCAGCCTTTCATTCTTTAAGGCTTTGAGGGCTGTCTTGATTTCTGAGGTATTGTTTTTTATTTACTACTAGAGGCCTGTTGCATGAAGAGATTCGTGCAATAGGCCTTCCTTTCCCCTGGCTGCTGGCACCAGTTTGCCTCCGGCACCCGGGGCCCAGGCCTTCGCTCTGGCCGAGTTCTGGCTGGAGCTGGCCCCGGAAACATCAGGCCTCGCTGCTCCGCCGGCCCCAGGCTGTCAGGCTTCGCTCCACTGCTTGGAGCCTAGGTATGCAAATTAACCACCATCTTTGTTGGTGGTTAATTTGCATATTGCACTGATTAGCTAATGGGAGGCGTAGCGAAGGTACAGTCAATTACCATGTTTGTCTATTATTAGATAGGATCTTTCCTAAGGAAGGAAGGCATTTTTGAGGTATCCACTTGGCCTTTCCATTGAAATCACTCATCTTATAGGCGAGGGTTGTGCTAGTTAAAGAGTATGTGCAGTTTTATGGTTAATTTGGAACTGAGGAAATAACCACTAAGTAGGTCTATTGACAAAGTGAGCTCACTGTGAGCTGGACCAGGACCCCGTTTACTCCAAGGTCCCTCCACCCCCAGTTTAGCAGGGAAGGCACAGTGGTGTTTTAGATCCTCAGGCATCAATGCCAATTCAGACTCTGTCCAATAATTCTCAAAAATCTTAAGTATTACCCTTTTACCAATGCATGGTTACCTGTGTAAGCAGCCATACCTCTTTGCAGGAAGACTAGAGGTTCACAACTGAGTATACTTGCCTCACTTTTGCAGACACTGCTTCTCATTCAGTCAGTAAGTTCTGGATCTGAGAATAAGCTCAGGTCCAGAAACTGGACAAGGTTTCAGGATTTTTATCATGCAATAAAATTTATGCATGAATTTTTAGACCTATGATAATCTTTGATTTTTAAAAGTTGTTTATGTATAACGTAAAGTTATATTAGCCCACTTCCTGGTTCTCTGAGGCAGGGATGGGGTGGAGGAAGGGACTACCCTAATGGCCACTCTAGTCTTGTCTTCACTGAGATCATTGCACCCACCTTGATTTCTAATGTTGTACTGCTGCCACCTGCCTGTATTATTTTGGACAATTATAATCCACATTGCTATGTCAAGGAGCCAGTTGTGACAGTATCTTTTTCATCAGCACTGGCCTGCATAGGATAGTCACCACAGAGCTCTCCACAATTCTGGACCCTTTTTATAGTTCTTTCCTCATCACATTAGAGTCTTCTGGGCCCTCACATGGAACACAGCCTGTGGGTGTTCTGCTTTGTGTAATATGCCTTCATTTGGCTTCTAAGAGCCATCCTTACAGAATCTTAATACCTGCAGGGTATTAAATCCTGTACCACAGGAGAGTTCTCTCAAGTTGATAAACTCTCACTTATTCAAATGGATGTTCAGCTGCTTTTGTTCCATCCCATGTGTGTTCTCTCAGCTCCTGATAGCATGGATTAGTCAGATTCTACAGCTCCATTGGTGTAGAGTCCCTCTTCTCACCTGGCAGGCCCAGGGCATCCTCAGTTAGGCTGTGCTGGGACTTGACTCTGGTACTGAGCTGGGCTGGTATGATTGCCAGGATAGGAGGAGGGTTGATCCTGAGGACTGTGAGCATTGTCTTTCAAAACATCTACCTCATTTCAGGCCTCTGAAACTCTAAGCAAGGGGAGGAACCTGCTTTTTAACAAGGAGAAGTGGACCACCTCTGCAGGCCCAGTGGGTTCAGGGTTCGCAATTGTATCTATACAGATATTTCAAGCCTAAGCTTCAGGAGTCCTCTGTACAGACATGTGCTGGGACTGAGAACCCAACCTTCTCTGAAGCTCTGCTCCTCTTAAGACTAAGCTCTGAGTCCCATCCTCCTCTTTGTCTACTCTCCAGCTATAGGAGAACCAGGATTTCCTTAAACTCTGCGAAAGATGCCCTCTGCCTCTCAAGTTTTGTCCTGAATTGGTAATGAATCAATTGCCCTAAGCTTCTCATTATTTCTTCTCAAGGAATCTATATACTTTGCAACTGCTACCCAATTCCATTGTCTTTCTAGTTACCATTTCCCTCTTGCCTTTCAAGCACCAGAGATAGATGTTGCATCAGCTAGTGCATCCTATTCCAGTTGTATCCCAGCTCAGCTCAGTGCCCATGAAAGTTTTATCAATTGAGCTGCTACAGCATCCCTAGAGTTGTCCATATGTCCCTTACCACTAGTGATGAGGTTCTCGTTGCCAGCCTGCCAGCAAGGAATTTAGCTCAAAAATCCCATTTTACTGTCTATTTCCTAGGACTATTCAAACCTTAGATTATTGGACACAGAGATATAGAGTATTGCATGCTAGAGATTTATTGGGAAATGCTCTTGAGAGACACATGTGGGGAGAGAAAGTAGACAGAACTGAGTAGAGGGAGAGGCGGACCCATAATGCAGTTTCAACTAAGGCCTCAGCCAACCCTACAAGATGCTCTGGAGTTGGGCTGGAGAATGTACCATTGTATCCTTGCATCAGTTAGTCTTTGGGAAGGGACGTTGCTTTGGGCAAGGAGGTTCCCTGGGGCTGAGGGAATTTTCCAGTGAGGAACATGCTATAAACAGCAGCTGGGTGTGTGTGGGGATTTTGTGAGAGCATAGTATGTACTAGGCCTTATCAGTGATACCCTGAATGGCAAGCTGGAGTCTTATCTGGGTTCTTGTCCTACAAAGTTTGAAGAATAAATTCCGTGGACAAGAGTATTTTAAGCACAAGTGTGGAAATTATTACAAGCATATACAAACAACCCCCCCCCCCGCAGGGAGGGGTCCCCAAAATGGGAGAACTAGTGAGTCTCTTTGTCTAAGTGTTTATAAATCCTGACAGTTTCTTTGTCTATACATGCTACTTTCTAATTGGACCCTTCCTCATTTTATGTCCCCCATGTTTTTTCATAATTGGTCAATTTTCTTCTTCCCTGCTTAGTATCAGTTTCAAAGTTTCAAAGCTCACCTGGCCTCACTCCCCCACCCCGCTTCTTGTAAGATAAACATTCTAGTGGTTTGGAGCTGGCTCCGTCTGTCTTGTATGCATTCCTTTCCCATGGACCCTACCCTAACTGCCTCTCATATCTCTAAATCCTTTCAATCATCCCTCTGATTAGTAAACCTCAACTGCTGTTAGGGACAAAGGGCAGCAATCATTCTAACTGCTTCTGCTGGACAGGGACAGCAGTCAGGGTCCCATAGAGGTGAGCAATCTAGGAGTCCACAGAAGAAGGGTATGGCTTCCATTTGTGGTTCCATCTGTAGGACCATCTGGAGCTTTGTAGCCACTATGTGAGAAGAAACAAAACATATTAGGAAATTCAACAAGCAAGGGCCAAAGATGTGTAATAGAAATAGCATAAACAAATGTCTAAGAAGGAGGGCTAGCCAATATCCCAGGGATGGTATTATTTCCTTAATTTGGGGCGAGAGATTGTGAGGTCCTTTCTTTCAGTCAAGCTGCTTGTTGGAGGATTCGAGTAGTTCACTCCTCTACCTCTTTGGAGGTGTTTATGTAGATGCAGCAAAAATTATTATTAATCATGGCACAGATTTTACCCTGTTCGGCCAGTAAATAATCGAGGGCTTCTCCAGGAGTGAGGACTGTGTGTGAAAGAATCTATAGACTTCTGGATGTCCCTACATAAATCTGGTTTGTCTTTTAGGGCAAAGAAAGCCTGGACATAGGGGACTTCTGGCCATTTCTCTTCCCTTCTACAAAACGATCTAATTGTAAACTGGTGTTATAATTAAGACTCCCCTCCAGGGCCCAGCTTTCCCCATCTGCTAGATGGTACTGGGACCAAGCCTGGGTACAAAAGTAAATCAGGCGCTTTTTCTTCAATGTTTGTGGATCAAAGGAATTCAGAATTCCAATGTTTAAGAATGCAGCTTGCCCTAACTGGTTTGGCTCAGTGGATAGAACGTCGGCCTGCAGACTGAAGGGTCCCAGGTTCGATTCTGGTCAAGGGCATGTACCTTGGTTGCGGGCACATCCCCGGTGGGGGGCATGCAGGAGGCAGCTGATCCATGTTTCTCTCTCATTGATGTTTCTAACTCTCTATCCCTTTCCCTTCCTCTCTGTAAAAAATGAATAAAATATATATTTTTTAAAAAAAAGAATGCAGCTCAATGGGCTGCCATCACAGGGTATAGATGATGAGACTCCCATATGAAAGAAAACACACACAGAAAGATGTCTAGCATCTTCTGTGGAATTCCACCCTTTCCCAGAAGAAGCATCTCTCTTGGGTCTGCTAAATTAGCTGCCTCTTACCAGTGAGACCTAGGGTGCCTATAACCTGTGTCCTGTGAAGAAAAGCTGTTAGTGTGAGCCCACTAACAGAACTGACCTAACTGGACTGTGTGCACTTACCAGCGTGGTCCTACCTGTGACCAGGCACCTATCCTCCTGATGTGGGGGAGCCTGTACTAACTCATGTCCCTGATTGACAGTGCCTGATATGGTTCCAATGTTTCTGAAGTAGCATTGAGTTTCCCAAAGGAGTTTAAAAAGAAGTTACTCTAGGCAGAGGGCTCGGAGAGTTTGGCCAGAACTCGGAGTTCTGGGAAAAGTACAAATGGCTCTGACTTTACTTCTATGTCTGCCCTCACCATTAAAAGATCCATCTTCTTCATCCTGGTCTCCCTATCAGTGATGGCGAACCTATGACACGTGTGTCAGAGGTGACACTCGAACTCATTTTTTTGGTTGATTTTTCTTTGTTAAATGGCATTTAAATATATAAAATAAATATCAAAAATATAAGTCTTTGTTTTACTATGGTTGCAAATATCAAAAAATTTCTATATGTGACACGGCACCAGAGTTAAGTTAGGGTTTTTCAAAATGCTGACACGCCCAGCTCAAAAGGTTCGCCATCACTGCTAGACTGTCAGTATTGAGGGACTTATGTAGAAAGAGTAAAACCCTATTTTAGCCAAGACTAGGACTCTAAATCCACCTGTGAGGTAATTTCCTTGATAACAAAGGTGCCTAGTATATGATCTGTGGGAACACAGAGGGGCATTGCAAATAATGCTGAAGTGCTTGCTGTAGTCCTTTTCTTTAAAAAAAATATATTTTTATTGATTTCAAAGAAGAAGGGAGAGGGAGAGAGAGATAGAAACATCAATGATGAGAGAGAATCACTGATTGGCTGCCTCCCGCACACCCCCAACCGGAGATCTAGCCCACAACCAAGGCATGTGCCCTTGACTGGAATCGAACCTGGGACCCTTCAGTCTGCAGTCCGACGCTCTATCCACTGAGCCAAACCAGCTAGGGCTGTAGTCCTTTTCAAACCTTCTCTTCCCAGTGCTCTATTCTATCTGTTTTTTGTACTAAGGGAAAAAGTCCTCAACTCCAAGGCCCATATGCCTTCCTGCATATGGGGAGTGCAGACACCAGCAGCATGCTGTGTTTCCCAATCAGGGGCATTCCCTCCTATGCTTTCCTACAATTCTAGTAAAGACTAAGACTCTTTCCAGCCCCCACAGGTCTATGGCTGGTTTCTTAAAATTCAAACCCTGAGAAGGTTGTCAAACTAATTTGACCAAAAGATTATGTATAAAAGACACAATTTTCTTTTTAACAGACTGGAAAAGGACTAAACAACCCCATATTAAAGGGGGTGACAGTTTTTGTCAAAGTCAAGAAATCATTGTTCTCTGTCAGAGGGACAATGAGGCCTGGGCATGGAAGGAGGTACCAATGGTGTCTAGAAGTGATTTCCCTGTGTGCAAGTAGGGCTTGTAACCTGGCAGAGACAAACTGAACAACAAGAATGATAACAAATGGTACAGTGGAAGGGAAAGCATTTTAGTTTTCAATGATTTCAAGGCTAAGGATGGGAGAAAAGTAAGTATCAGTCTGGAGAGTCATTGTTATTTTTTAAAATCTTTATTGTTGAAAGTATTACATAGGTCCTTCTTTTCACCCCATTAACCTCTTCCAGCCCACTCCCATTCTCCACCCCTAGGCCCTCACCACCCCATTGTCTGTGTCCACAGGTTATGCATATATACATACAAGTTCATTGGTTGATGTCTTCCTACCTACCCTCCCCTACCTTCCCTCTGAATTTAACAGTCTGTTCATGCTTCTATGTCTCTAGGTCTATTTTTGATCATCAGTTTATTTGGTTCATTAGATTCCACATATAAGTGAGGTCATGTGATACTTATCTTCCTCTGACTGGCTTATTTCACTTAGCATAATACTCTCCAGGTCCCACTATGCTGTCTCAAAGGGAAAGAGATCCTTCTTTTTTATTGCTGCATGGTATTTCATTGTGTAAATGTACCATAGTTTTTTTTATCCACGCATCTGCTGATGGGCACTTAGGCTGTTTCCAAATCTTAACTATTGTATATTGCTGGGTGTAGGGAGCTGCTCTAGGGTTAAGCCTTGGATTGACCTGTGGCAGAGCCACAAACAAGTCCCAGCTTAGAGGGCAGAGCCCTCTTAGCATTATTTAGTTTAACCTTATAGTGCTCCCTAGATCATTCCTAGGTAGCTAATGGGCTGTGGGAGGTGCAGCAAGTGCTGCTAAAACAAGTGACCATTGTAACTATGTTGACCACTACCTTGTTTTTCTCTGACTATAAAATAAAGCCTCAGCTTGCTGGCTGGGTCCTTCTCTGTGGCCTCATCCGTACACAGGAAATCCACCGAGCCCCAGCTATATTCTCTTTGTCTTTTCTTTAATCCTTCGCCGCCACCCCCACCCTCACCCCACTTTCAGGCTCACCGAACCCTTGCCTGTGCTGGCACAGCACATGTGGTGCCCAACACAGGGCCTGAGTTTGGGGGAACTACAATTATAATGTGAAAGGAGGCTCCCTTAAGGCACGCATACAGAAAGCAAAAGTAAGGTAGGGAGCGAGGTTTAGTAATAGCTAGTTGTAAAACATGGGAAATTAAGACTGTCCAAATCTGAGGACTATAAAGAAAAATCAGATCCTCCAGAAAGAAATCCAACAGCACCAGCTTTGCATCAACAGCATCTTCAAGAGGAGCCAGAGCATCATCACCAACAGCAGCAGCCTGAATGCCAAGACCATCCCACAGAGGCTTGCCTGTTGGTAAATGTTTCCCTCCACATCCTGCGTGGTTCAGGGTTCAGGATCTGGAAGAGGAGCCACACACAAATGAAAGAGAAGAGACAGGAGATAATTTGGAAATATTGGGGGACCAGGCGGGCAAGTCCAACTCAAGGAGAAGGACTTCCACTGGTGCTCAGGCCACACCAACCTTTTATAGTAAGAGGTAAGCAAGGTAGTGGTTACCACAGTTACACAGTTCTTATGAGTTTCACTTGTTTTGACCATAGTTACACTTCCTGCACTTCTCTCAGCCCATTAGCTTCCCAGATAAGATCTCGGGAGTGTTATAAGGTCAAGCCTAATTATGCTAAGAGGACTGTGCCCTCTAAGCTGGGACTTGTTTGTGACTTTGCCAACAGGTCAGTCCGAGGCTTAACCCTATATCAGTTCCCCACATCTCACCCTTTTTTTTTTATTATTAAGCTACGATAATGAAAATAAAACTTAAACATCAAGAACAAAAAGCTACCATAATAAAAGTAAAACTTAAGCATCAAGAACAAAAATGTTTAAGTCCCAATTTCGATGTCCAACAGTTCTGAGTCCAAGTTTCAATGTCTGACAGTTCCTTATGTGTACATGTCAGCAATGATATTTCAGTTCTGGATGGTGGACAAATGGTGGCAATGCAGGTCCGACACTCTCTGGTTTGATCCTGGGCAACCTGCAGCGACGCACAGCTGCTTGACTGCTAGCATGGGAAAGCGTCGTCAGCGTCTTTCATCTCTGGATTGTTTTTCCTCTTGTCCTCATGGCTGGAGCATTCCTAATAATTCCTCTGTTGCAGGAATCCACATGGTCTTGGAGTTGTTTTCTGAAAATATACAAACGTATTCTCGACCAAAGGTTAATAAAGGAAATTTTTACTTGGGGTCCTTTTTATATTTGCCCAGATGATTTTCCTTTGGCTTATTTTGACACCACGTATATTTTTCATGGGTGTCTTGCTGTTAGCATTACAAATGAAAAAAATTTTTTTTCTAGATGTAATTTAGTTACAGGATATTTTTCCTTACATGGTATTTTTCCACTATCCCCCCTTTTTTGATTTAATTATTGGGAGGCTTTTGGAAAATTTTTATAATGTAGTCTAGATAACTTTAAATTTTTTATTTTTTTGCACAAAAATATGACTGCTTTAGGTTAAGCAATTTTACCATGAAATGAAAATTTTGGTTAATACTACTTATTTCAATTAAACTCGTTACTGTCAAATTTAATACTCTAACAACAATCTTAGTTTACACTGTAAATATTAATGGAAAGGATTATTTTGCATCCTTGAGAAGGCCCTGAGCATTCCTGGTGTTAGGCTGGATTTAGATATAGGGTAGCTGCTGTCAGCCAAGTCTCTGTTGTCTGGGTACTGATCTCAGCAAGGGCCAAGTCTCTTTCTGTTATCTGGGTCCCGATCTGTGCTGGGCATGGGAAGTGGGAAGCAGCCATGGGGGCAGGAGACCTCCCTCAGAAGGGGCGAGTGTTCAAGCCCCTGCATAATTGGGGGAGGGGGGAGGTGAGGATCTGTGCCCCACCTCTGTTGACCCCCAAGTTCTCTCCTGATGGCCCCTCTGCGACTGTGCCTGTCTTAGGTTGTTCCTTCCCTGAGGAATCTTACCCATCTCTGGCTAACCAGCCATCCTCCGGGGCCAAGCAGGGTGATGTGAGGTTTAGTTCTGTCTCCTTGGTAGCCTATGCCCCTGTGGCCTCCACGTCCAGAGACTGCCTTGGGATCCCCTCGCCTGCTGGCGGGGTCCTGGCCTTGATCACATATCTTGGGGAACCTAGGTTTCTTCTCCAGGGAGGGCCCAGCTCACACCATTGGGCAAGAGACAGATTCATGGTACCAGCCACCATGAGGCTTCAACCTCAGCATGAACAGAGAGCTCAGGCAACAGCTGTGGGCAATTGGATTGTAAGAAGAGGGACCCTCTTGGCAAAAAGGGCAAGAGAGGTCAATACAGAATGCTCAAGTGCCTTCCCAGGGGGCCTTCCACACAGTGGAAGGGATTAAATCCTCTCATGTCCTTATTAAATTGCTGCCAAACATTCAAAGAATTAGTTTGTAAGTTTGTTTTGGGTAAATGAACAATATGCTGTTGTAAAATATCAAAAATTATTAATGACATTGTAGAATAATATCATGTAAGGATATTCTTTGCTCTAGGCCATCCATGGCAATTCAATTTTAAACTGGAAATGACATTAATTAAATTTCTTCAATTAGTCTTTCAGTAACTTTACACTAGCTATATTCAGGAAGGCAAAAACCCAAATTATTTACCTTTCTATATTAAACCTAGTACATTTAATTACAGTCCTCCAGATGTTTGAAGGAAAAACTTCTTTCTATTATTTTCTTGCAGAGCAATTTCTAATCAGTATCCTCGTCCTCTCACAGCTGGGTTACACTTGGAGAATTTCAATTTAAAAGAAAAATCTTTTTCTTTTACACCAACTAACCTACAGGGTTACTTCTTGGATGTTGACTGATAGTGCCACAAGGTCATGTATTTCAAGTCAAAGTCATTAAATTTGGTTGAATTAAAAAATCCTTTAAAAAGAGAGAATAAACTTTTGAAAACATTTCAGGGCCCGTGAAATGTCCCAAAGTCATTCCTTGGTTATAGTTTTGAAATCCAACTTGAAAGACCATCAAATATATATGTGTATATATGATTTAAAGATTATATACTTTTTATAATTATTAAGAGATATCAATTAAATCTAAACTGATCTTTGTATTTAAAAATTTCGGTTGGGATCACAGAATTTATCCTCTTTTTCAATTAGACAAATAAGCAACATATTTTGAATTCCTAATTATTTCAGAGAAAACAAAAATTATTTTCTCAAAAATAAATTTCTACACTTTAGGCATCTAGCTACAACAACTACACATTTTCTCCCAATTCAATCCGAATATTAAACTTTTAGCTGGCAAGTCAAATATTTAGCATTTCTCAATCAGTAACATTTTTAAGAATAAACTTCAAAAATACAAGACATAATCAACCAACAGATTCAATTCTATCCTCTAGATTTCGTACGAGGCATACTCAGATCAATATTTCAGCATTATTTCACTTCAAAATACCTAGGTATAAGTTTTTATCATTTGATTCTGTAAATCCCAAGGTCCCAAGTTCCCAGCGGCTCTGGAAAACCATGCTCGAGGCTGGCAAACAGGCCTGGCCCAGCCCTTGACTTTAAAACGACCATAATTTTTTCTGGGGAGAGTCAAGAAGCAAACATGTAGCTACATTGTTTCCTGCTGGTTGCTTGCCGGCGGGAAATTTCAAAATTGAGATCGCAGCCCCGGGAAAACTGTTTTCAGCTGGCGAAACAAGTTTGGTCTAACCTGGTCCATTTAAATGTCAAAGAGCTAAGCTAGTTTCTCCTTGGGCTACCGGACCTTCATAATTAATATATTTCAATAATTCTTGAGATTCAAATCCATTTATTATTTTAAGGCATTTACTTTGGCAAATTTTCTGTAACAGACAATTTTACTGAATTTCTTTGAGGCATTAAGATTAACTGTGGAACAGGCTTCATTAACATTTCAAAAATCACTTTATTACGGAAAAATACCAATCTTGTTGCTAGAACCAGCCTGCATTTCTTCCCTGGGTCAAATTCGTCATTTTTCTTAGGAAATAACCAGTCTTGGGTTTTATTTTGTACCTTTGCAAAGAGATTCCAGCTCAAAACTCTATCTAAATGTCCAAAAACAGGACAGTTGCGCACATTAGTTTTAAGCCAGCTTTTCTCTTTACATGTGCACAGAAATCCCAGACGCATTTTTAAATTTTGTAAAACTTTTCAATTACGAGAAGGAGACTTTAAATTAGAATACTTGGGGAGGGGGCGTCCATATTGGATTGCCATGTGCTCCCTTCTTCCCTTCCCTACATCCTGCTTTGGGGGAAGTTTCAGCAAATGACTCAGATGGTGTATTTTTTCCCAAAGTCATGCCTAAAAACAGATTTTAAATTTTTTCCTTTTTCCAAAGTAATAGCTAGCACCCAAGGTTATCTTAGCCAAAATTTGGTTATCATAAGATGTTCTCTGGTAATTTTTAAATAAAACATTAAGTAATCTCATTGTGGGAGAGCTTATAGCTCTGCCCTCTCCTGCCACCTTTGAATCTCTCCGTACCAGAGGCGGATTCGGCAGCGGGGTTTCATTTCTTATTACAGATTTTAGATTCCAAATACAAATTAAGATTTTAATTTGGACAAGAAACCACATTAAGATGACCATGGCACTCTTTTTTTTTTCTTCAGCCTGATTTAAAAGAGTACCTTTTAATATTCCAATTTCTTTATAATTTGGCCTTTTTGCACAGGTGATTCTATTAACAGCGAGTTAAACATTTCAGGATTAGGACATGGAGGTGGAGGGAGCCATGAAGGCTATTCCTCCCATTTTTTCTTTTCTTTCTGCTCCTCTTAAGGAGCGGAGGGTGCAAGGGGAGGAGATTTATCCTCCTTGGCCTCTCTTAAAGGCTCTAGCAAATGAAATACCGTGTTCCACAAGGGAAAACAGTTTTTGGAGGCAAGTTTTTTCCCTGCTGCTGACCTTTTTCTTTTTTTTTTTTCAAGTTCTGACTGTTTGGCAAGCATTCAAGATCTAATGTACCTTTTTCAGGAAAACAAGGGTTATGTTCTATAATAACATGCAAAACTGTAAGAGATTACTTTCTAAAATTTTAACTCCTTAAGCATGCAAATCAAAAGTCTATAATAAAGTTTCTTACTTTTTAAAAGCCGAATCTACTTTTTTAAAGCCGAATCCTGCCCCATTAGCCTGGTTAAGAAAAATGTTCCCATCCCGCTTACAGATCCGGACTTCTGCAGCTGATTGTGGGCTTTTGTGTGCGGTGAAATAACCCCCTACCTTTACGGTGAATTTTCCTACCTTTACGGTGAATTCTTTTTTCCTCACCTTGTCAGTGAAACTTCGTTTTTTTGCTCTAGCGAAACCTTCACTTCCAGAGTTCCCGTCGGGCACCATATGTTGTAAATGTTTCCTTCCACGTCCCATGTGGTTCAGGGTTCGGGATCTGGAAGAGAAGCCGCACACAAATGAAAGAGAAAAGACACGAGATAATTTGGAAATATTGGGGGACCAGGCGGGCAAGTCCAACTCAAGGAGAAGGACTTCCACTGGTGCTCAGGCCACACCAACCTTTTATAGTCAGAGGTGAGCAAGGTAGTGGTTACCATAGTTACAGAGTTCTTGTGAGTTTCACTTGTTTTGACCATAGTTACACTTCCTACACTTCCCTCAGCCCATTAGCTTCCCAGATAAGATCTCGGGAGTGTTATAAGGTCAAGCCTAATTATGCTAAGAGGACTGTGCCCTCTAAGCTGGGACTTGTTTGTGACTTTGCCAACAGGTCAGTCCGAGGCTTAACCCTATATCAGTTCCCCACACTTACCAGCACAGCCAAGGGTTTGGTGACCCTGAGGAGGGTGGTGGTGAAGGATTAAAGAAAAGATAGACAAAGAGAATATAGCTGGGGCTCAGTGGATCTCCTGTACCTGGATGAGGCCACAGAGAAGGATCCAGCCAGCAAGCTGAGGCTTTATTTTATAGTCAGAGAAAAACAAGGTAGTGGTCAACATAGTTACAATGTTCTTGTGAGTTTCACTTGTTTTGGCAGCACTTGCTGCACCTCCCACAGCCCATTAGCTACCTAGGAAGGATCTATGGGGCGGCCATAAGGTCAAGCTTAATTATGCTAAGAGGGCTCTGCCCTCTAAGCTGGGACTTGTTTGTGGCTCTGCCACAGGTCAATATGAGGCTTAACTCTAGAGCCACTCCCTACATCTCCCCCTTCTTTTGTTTTTAAGCTACTATAATAAAAGTAAAACTTGAACATCAAGAACAAAACTCTGATTATTAAAACAATAACAAAACAATGCCAATGTGTTAACATTTTAAAACTTGTAAGAACAACGCTCTGAAAATAATAACAAAACAATGCCAATGCAAAATCCAAACTACAGACATGTTAACATTTTAAAACTTGAACATCAAAAACTCTGGCTATTAAAACAATAACAAAACAATGCCAATGCAACACAGCAATGAGAGAGAAATCAAACTACAGACATGTTAACATTTTCAGCTACAAAATGAAAGTTTCAGCTACAAAATGAAAGTTATCTGCTCAGAGTCTTCAGATTTGGCCAAGAAAGACTTTACAGAAAACTGGCAGCTCACCAAAGCTAGTCAGTGCCTTGGTCTCTTGCTTAGCTTTCGTTGTCTTCTTCCGCATTGCTATCATCGGGGCAACTCTCAGTCTTTTGAATGAAGGGACAAAGAGCTTCTCTGGGTCCCCTGTACCTACTCCAGCCACCGGTGCCGCTTCTCTGTCTCCTCAATGAGGAGGCCCCACAGCTGCTGCATATTGGCTAGCCTCTGTGGGATGGTCTTGGCATTCAGACTGCTGCTGTTGGTGACGATGCTCTGGCTCCTCTCGAAGATGCCGTCAATGTGAAGATGATGTTGATGCAAGGCTGGTGCTGTCAGATTTCCTTCTGGAGGGTCTGATGTTTCTTTATAGTCCTCAGATTTGGACAGTCTTAATTTCCCATGTTTTACACTAAACTATTACTAAACCCCACTCCCTACCATACTTTTGCTTTCTGCACGCATGCCTTAAGGGAGCCTCCTTTCACCTTACAATTGTAGTTCCCCCAAACTCAGGCCCCAAGTTGGGCACCACATGTGCTGTCCCAGCACAGTCAAGGGTTCGGTGAGCCTGGGGGGGAGGGCGGGGACAGCGAAGGATTAAAGAAAAGATAGACAAAGAGAATATAGCTGGGGCTCGGTGGATTTCCTGTGCCTGGATGAGGCCACAGAAAAGAATCCAGCCAGCAAGCGGAGGCTTTATTTATAGTCAGAGAAAAACAAGGTAGTGGTCAACATAGTTACAATGTTCTTGTGAGTTTTAAAATGTTAACATGTCTGTAGTTTGGATTTTGCATTGGCATTGGCATTATTTTGTGTGTTTTTTAATGTTTTTAATATATTTTATTGATTTTTTACAGAGAGGAAGGGAGAGGGATAGAGAGTTAGAAACATCGATGAGAGAGACATTGATCAGCTGCCTATTGCACACCTCCTACTGGGGATGTGCCTGCAACCCAGGTACATGGCATTGACCAGAATTGAACCTGGGACCTTTCAGTCCGTAGGCCGATGCTCTATTGACTGAGCCAAATCGGTTAGGGCTGGCATTGTTATTGTTTTAATAGTCAGAGCTTTGTTCTTGATGTTCAAGTTTTACTTTTATTATAGTAGCTTAAAAACAAAAGAAGGGGGAGATGTAGGGAGCAACATCTATATATATGTGACACGGCACCAGAGTTAAGCCTCGGATTAACCTGTGGCAGAGCCAGGAACAAGTCCCAGCTTAGAGGGCAGAGCCCTCTTAGCATTATTTAGTTTAACCTTATAGTGCTCCCTAGATCATTCCTAGGTAGCTAATGGGCTGTGGGAGGTGCAGCAAGTGCTGCTAAAACAAGTGACCATTGTAACTATGTTGACCACTACCTTGTTTTTCTCTGACTATAAAATAAAGCCTCAGCTTGCTGGCTGGATCCTTCTCTGTGGCCTCATCCAGGTACAGGAGATCCACCTAGCCCTATCTATATTCTCTTTGCCTGCTTTTCCTTTAATCCTTTGCCCCAGCCCCCTCAGGCTCATGGAACCCTTGGCTGTGCTGGCGTGGCACAGCCGGGGTCTTTCTCAGCATCTAAAAGGGTTCAGGAATTGGGAGAAGGGGCTGTGAGTAAATTAATAAAGAGACTAGAAATATAAATTTGGGAGGCATTTTGGGGGGAGCCAGATGGGGCTTAGCTTTAGTAACTGAGCTCCCTGAATCTCTGGACCATAACTTTTTATTAATTCATGCATGGGGGGGTTAGGGGGTGGGGAGGGGTTTCCTCAGCCCAGCCTTCCCCCTCTCACAGTCCAGGAGACCTCAGGGGATGTCCTACTGATGGCTTAGGCCCACTCCCCAGGAAGAGTGGGCCTAAGCCACAGTCTGGCCTCCCTCTGCAGGAGGCAACCTGGCTGATCAGGGAAGGTGCCGCCCCCATCACCCCACTGCTGCTGCCACTGCCAGCTGCCACAGCCACCAAGGTGTTTTCATCAACACGAACTCCAGTCCCTTCACCATGAAAACATGACAACTTTCTTTAGGCATTTTCAAGATGTCTCTTTCATAGGATATGACCTTTCATTCTTTCTTTCTTTCTTTCGTTCTTTCTTTCTTTCAACCTTACCTGAGGATATTTTTCCATTGATTTTTAGAAAGCCTGGAAGAGAGAGGGAAAGACAGAGAGAAACATCAATGTGAGAGGGACACTTCGATTGGTTGCCTCCTGCATGAGCCCTGACCTGGGCCCTGGCCAGGGAGGACCCTGAAACCTAGGTACATGCCCTTGACCAGAATCAAACCCAGACCCTGTGGTAGGCTGAACAAGGCTCTATCCTCTGAACCAAACTGGCAAGGGCAGGATATGACATTTCTTAGACCCCCCAGCAGCGGACCTTCGTTTTTTCCTCCAGGAGTGAGGTGGAAAAATCTCAGATCACCTTCTTGGATTCTTATTAGGCAAGTTACCAAGAACACTGTGAGTGGCATACCAGGAGCTTAGCCAATGAGAGGTCAGAAAAGGTGTTTCCTCTGCAGCTCATGTGCAGAGGTGGGATTGCTGGTGAGGGCTTACCCTCGGCCACGGCAGCTGCAAGCGGGTCCTCTCCCCTCACCCCTCTCCCCTCTCTCCTCTCCCCTCTCCCCTCTCCTTTCTCCTCTCCGGGCCTACGCTTGGTCAAGGCAGCTGCGGGCAGGCCTGCTCTGTCCTCTCTGGGCCTGCCCTCTGCTGTGGCGGCTTGGACAGGCCACCCTGTCTCTGTCTCCATCTCCACTCTGGGCCTCACCTGCACACGCAGTGTCCTCCTGACCGGTCATGACTATTATGGTGTCCTGGCTAATTTATATATATATACACAAATTATATCTGCTTATATACAAATTATATCACACATATATATATATATACACAAATTATATCTGCTTATATACAAATTATATCTTGCCCTATAGCAAAGCAGATATACATATCAAAGGTAAGGTTTGGACAGGCTGTTCCCAGCAGCAGTATAGCATGCAGATTTCAGCCTTCAGCCCTGCTAAAACTCCATCAACCTTTGATGAAATACTTGCATTTATGACCTGCTGAAATTAGCCTCCAGCAGTATATGTACTGCTATAAAATAGGGATGCATATATTCTTTCTGATGAGTGTTTCAGGTTTCTTGGGGTATATTCCTAGAAGTGGGATCACTGGGTCAACTGGGAGTTCCATTTTTAATTTTTAATTTTTTGAGGAAACTCCATACTGTTTTCCATAATGGCTGCACCAGTCTGCGTCCCCATCAGCAGTGTACTAGGTTTCTGTCTTATCCACAACCTTGCCAACACTTGTCATTTGTTGAGTTGATGATAGCCATTCTGACAGGTGTGAGGTGATATCTCATTGCTTTTTGATCTGCATCTCTTGATGATTAATGACTTGGAGCATTTTTCACATGTCTCTTGACCTTCTGTATGTCCACTTTGGAGAAGTGTCTATTTAGGTCCTTTACCCATTTTTAATTGGATTGTTTGTCTTCCTTTTGTTAAGTTGTATAAGTTCCTTATATATTTTGGATATTAACTCTTTATCAGATGTATCATTGCCAAATATGTTCTCCCATACAGTGGGCTCCCTTTTCATTTTGTTGATGGTATCTTTTGCTGTGCAGAAGCTTTTTATTTTGATGTACACCTATTTGTTTATTTTGTACACCTATTTGTTTATTTTTTCAGTTTCCTTTTGCCCTAGGACAGTGATGGCGAACCTTTTGAGCTCCGCGTGTTAGCATTTTGAAAAACCCTAACTTAACTCTGGTGCCGTGTCACATATAGAAATTTTTTTGATATTTGCAACCATAGTAAAACAAAGATTTATATTTTTGATATTTATTTTATATATTTAAATGCCATTTAACAAAGAAAAATCAACCAAAAAAATGAGTTCATGTGTCACCTCTGACACACGTGTCATAGGTTAGCCATCACTGCCCTAGGAGATGTAACCATAAACATATTGCTATGAGAGAAGTCTGACTTTTTTGCTGCCTATGGTTTCTTCTAAGATTTTTATGGTTTTATTAGAGGCCCAGTGCACGAAATTTGTGCATGTGTAGGGTCCCTAGGCCTGGCCAGCGATCAGGGCTGATCAGGGCCTTCTGGCTGCTGGCCGGGGCTTTCCTTCACTGGCTGCCAGCTGCCAGCCGGGGCCTTCCATCATTCCGTGCTGCCCCTTGGTGGTCAGCGCACATCATAATGAGTGATCGACCTGCCGGTCTCCCAGTCGAACTCCCGAGAGCACACTTTGCATATTAGCCTTTTACATATATAGATGACTTACATGTAAGTCTTTTATCCATTTTGAATTTATTCTTGTGTATGGTGTTACTTGGTGGTCTAGTTTCATTTTTTTGCATGTACCTGTCCAATTTTCAAAATACCATTTATTGAAAACTAGGGGCCCGGTGCACAAAATTCGTGCACTGGGGGGGGGGGGTGTCCCTCAGCCCAGCCTGCCCCCTCTCACATACTGGGAGCCCTCAGGGGATGTCCTACTGATGCTTAGGCCCGCTCCCTTCTCCCCTTGGGGAGCAGGCCTAAGCCGCAGTCTGGCCTCCCTTTGTGGTAGGCGACCAGGCTGATCAGGACAAGGCGCCAGCCCCATCACCTCGCTGCTGCAGCCATTGCCAGTCACCGCAGCCACCAAGGTGTTTTCATCAACACGAACTTCATCATGAAAAAATGACAACTTTCTTTAGGCATTTTCAAGATGTGTCTTTCATAGGATATGACATTTCTTTATTATTTTTTATCCTCACCTGAGGATATGTTTCCATTGATTTTTAGAGAGCATGGAAGAGAAAGGGAAAGAGAGAGAGAAACATCAAAGTGAGAGGAACACTTTGATTGGTTGCCTCCTGCATGAGCCCTGACCTGGGCCCCAGCCAGCGAGGAGCCTGCAACCTAGGTACATGCCCTTGGTCAGAATTGAACCCAGACCCTGCGGTGGGCAGGCTGAGGCATTATCCACTGAGCCAAACCGGCTAGGGCAGGATATGACATTTCTTAGCTCTCCAGCAGTGGACCTTCATTTTTTTCTCCAGGAGTGAGGTGGAAAAACCCTACATCACCTTCTTGGATTCTTATTACCCAAGTTACTAAGAATATTACCAGTGGCATACAGGGAGCTTAGCCAATGAGTGGTCAGAAAAGGTGTTTTCTCTGTAGTTCACACCTATCCCCGGCTTGGCCCCTGCCCAGGCCTAAGGCCTCTGGCTGGGGCATTAGGCCTGGGTAGGGGACCCCCAGCCTGCTCTGATTGCCAGGCTCCGCCCCTGCCCTGGCCTCAGGCCTCTGGCCAGGGCATTAGGCCTAGACAGGGGACCCCCCCAACCTGCTCCCATGGCCAGCTCCGCCCCTGCCCAGGCCTCAGGCCTCTGGCTAGGGCTTTAGGCCTAGGCAGGGGACCCCCAGCCCGCTCCGATTGCAGGCTCTGCTCCTGCCCAGACCAGAGGGGCATTAGGCCTGGGCAGGGGACCCCCAGCCCCATGCAATCGCAGGCTCCACCCCTGCCCAGGCCTCAGGCCTCTGGCCAGGGCATTAGGTCTAGACAGGGGACCCCCAGCCCCCTCGGCTCTGATTGCAGGCTCAGGCCCCTGCCCAAGAGCCCCCTGGCTTGGGCCCTTCCTAGGCTGCTCAGAGCCCACACAGGGCCTACCTTGGAGTGACCTGGGTGCCCTATGATGTTTCCCAGACCCAGGCGCCTGGTGCCTAGTATGCAAATTAACCGCCATCTTAGTTGGGTTAATTTGCATATTCGCTCCTGATTGGCTGGCGGGCATGGTTGGTGGGTGTAGCAGAGGTGTGGTCAATTTGCATGTTTCTCTTTTATTAGATTAGATACTGTCTTGACTTCATTGTATGCTCTTGCCTCTTTTGTCAAATATTAATTCAGTGTAATGGCCTTGGTTGATTTCTGGGGTCTCTATTCTATTCCATTGATCTATATGCCTGTTCTTGTGCCAGTAACAGACTGTTTTGATTACAGTGGCTTTGTAGTATAACTTGATATCTGGTTTTGTGATCCATCCAAACTTGTTCTTTCTCTAGATTGCTGCAAATATTTGGGGTCTATTTTGGTTCCATATAAATTTTTGGAGTATTTATTTTAGATTTGTGAAATATGATATTGGTGTTTTAGTAGGGATTGCATTGAATTTATAGATTGCTTTGAGTAGTATGGACATTTTAATGATGTTGATTCTACCAATCCATGAACATAATATATTCTTTCACTTGTTAATATCTCCCTCTATCTCATTCCCCCCCCCAACATCCTGTATTTTTCTGAGTACCTCAGTAGAACTTCCAGTACTATATTGAAAAAGAGTGGTGAAAGAGAGCATCCCTGTCTTGTTCCTGTTCTTAGGGAAAATGGTTTTAATTTTAGACCATTGAGTGTGATGCTGGCTGTCGGTTTCTCATATATGGTCTTTATTATGTTGAGGTATGATCCCTCTATTCCCACTTGGCTAAGAGTTTTTATTTTTAAAAAAGTGTTGAATTTTGTTGAATACTTTTTCTGCATCAATATGATAATGTGATTTTTGTCTCGTAATCTGTTTATGTGCTGTATCACATTTATTATTATTTTGCAAATATTATACCAGCCTTGCATCCCTGAAATAGATCCCACTTGGTCATGATGTATGATCTTTTTAATGTATTGCTGGATGTGATTTGCTAAAATTTTGTTGAGGATTTTAGCATCTAAATTCATCAGGAATATTGGCCTATAATTCTCTTTCTTTGTTGTGTCTTTATCTGGTTTTGGAATTAGGGTAATGCTGGCCTCAAAGGAAAGAATTTGGAAGTGTTCCTTCCTCTTTAAGTTTTTGGAATAGTTTGAGGAGGATAGGTGTTAGTTTTTTAATAATTGTTAAAACTCCCTGTGAATCCACCTAGACCAGGGCTTTTGTTTGCTGAGAGGTTTTTTTTTTTTCATTATTACTTCTTCAATTTAATCAGTAGTTATCGGCTTATTCAGATTTTCTGATTCAGATTCTTCCTGATTTTAGCTTTGGAAGGTTGTGCTTTTCTAGTAATATGTCCATTTCATCTGGGTTGTCCCATTTGTCTGAATAATGTTGTTCATAGTATTTTTTATGATCCTTTGTATTTCTGCAGGATCAGTTGGTACTTCTCTGCTTTAGTTTCTGATTTTATTTATCTGGGTCCTCTCTCTTTGTTTCTTGATAAGTCTAGCTAGTGGTCATCAATCTTGTTTATTTTTTTTCAAAGACCCAGCTCTTGGTTTCATTGATCATTTGAATTGTTGGGGTTTGTTTTTTTTGTCTCTATGTCATTTATTTCCCCTCTGATCTTTATTACTTGCTTCCTTCTACTTACTGTAGGCTTTTCTTGTTGTTCTCTTTCTAATTATTTAAGTTGTAGTGTTACATAACTTATTACCAGTTTTTCTTTTTTTTGAAGTAAGCCTTTAGTGCTATGAACTTTCCTCTCAGGACTACTTTCACTATGTCCCATAGATTTTCGATTGTTCTGTGTTTATTTTCATTTGATTCCAAATTTTTGTTGTTGTTGTTATTGTTCAGATAATTACCTTTATTTATTTTTCTTATTTTCCTTATTTTTCTTTCTTAAGATATTACATATGTGTCCTTATCCCCCCATTAACCCCTCACCCCCCAGTCATGCCTTCACTACCCTGGTGTCTGTGTCCATTGGTTTGGCTTATATGCATGCATACAAGTCCTTTGGATGAGCTCTCCCACTTACCCCCACCCTCCCCTACATTCCCTCTGAGGTTTGATGGTCTGATCAATGCTTCTCTGTCTCTGGATCTGTTTTTGTTCATCAGTTTATGTTGTTAATTATATCCAACAAATGAATGAGGTCATGTGGCATTTATCTTTCTCTGACTGGTTTATTTCGCTTAGCATAATGTTCTCCAGTTCTATCCATGTGGTTGCAAATGGTAAGAATTCCTTCTTTTTTACCGCAGCGTAGTATTGCATTGTGTAGATGTACCACTGTTTTTTAATGCACCCATCTGCTGATGGGCACTTAGGCTGTTTCCAAATCTTAACTATGGTAATTGTGCTGCTATGAACATAGTATATCCTTTCTGATTGGTGTTTCTAGTTTCTTGGGATATATACATAGAAGTGAGATCTATGGGTCAAATGGGAGTTCCATTATTAGTTTTTTGAGGAAACTCCATCACAGTGGCTGCACCAGTCTGTATTCCCACCAGCAGTGCACGAGGGTTCCTTTTTATTCACATCTTTGCCAGCACTTGTCTTATTGATTTGTTGATGATAGCCATTCTGACAAGTGTGAGATGATACTGCATTGTCATTTGATTTGCATCTCTCAGATGATTAGTGACTGTGAGCATGTTTTCATGTGTCTCTTGACCTTCTTTATGTCCTCTTTCAAAAAGTATCTATGTAGTTTCGTTGCCCATTTTTTGATTGAATTGCCTATCTTCCTTTGGTTAAGTTGTATGAGTTCCCTGTAAATGTTGGAGATTAAACCCTTATCAGATATAACATTGGCAAATGTGTTCTCCCATGCAGTGGGCTTTCTTGTTGTTTTGTTGATGGTTTCTTTCGCTGTACAGAAGTTTTTTAATTTGATGTAGTCCCATTTATTTATTTTCTCTTTAGTTTCCATTGCCCTAGGAGCTGTATTGGTGAAGATATTGGTTCGGCATATGTCTGAGATTTTGCTGCCTGTGGATTTCGCTAAGAATTTTACGGTTTCCCATCTTACATTTAAGTCCTTTATCCATTTTGAATTTATTTTTGTGTATGGTTTAAGTTAGTGGTCTAACTTAAATTTTTTTTGCATATATCTGTCAAATTGGACAGATACATACATTTTTTTGCATGTATCTGTCCAATTTTCACAGAACCATTTATTGAAGAAACTGTCTTGACTCCATTGTATGTTCTTCCCTCCTTTTTCAAATATGAATTGAGCATAGTGGTTTGGGTCGATGTCCAGGTTCTCTATTCTATTCCATTGATCTATATGTCTGTTCTTGTGCCAGTACCAGGAAGTTTTGAGAACAGTGGCTTTGTAATACAGCTTGATATCTGGTATTGAGATACCTCCTACTTTGTTCTTCTTTCTCAGGATTGCTGCAGCTATTGGGAGTCTTTTTTTATTCTAGATGAATTTTTGGAGAGTTCGTTCTAGGTCTGTGAAAAATGCCATTGGTATTTTAATGGAGAGTGCATTGAATCTATAGATAGCTTTGGGTAGTATGGACATTTTAATGATGTTGATTCTTTCAATCCGTGAATACGTTATGTTCTTCCATCTGTTTATGTCTTCCTCTATCTCTTTTTTCAGTGTCCTGTAGTTTTCTAAGTACAGGTCTTTTACCTCCTTATTTAAGTTTATTCCTAGGTATTTTAATTTTTTTGTGAGATGATAAATGGGATTGTTTTTTTAATCTCTCTTTCTGTAGGTTCACTATTGGTGTATAAAAATGCCAGATTTCTTGGCATTAATTTTGAATCCTGCTGCATTGCCAAATTCATTTATAAAGTCTAATAATTATTTGATGGAGTCTTTAGGGTTTTCTATGTACAGTATCATATCATCTGTGAATAATGACAGTTTTACTTCTTCTTTCCCAATTTGGATACTTTTTATTTCTTCTCCTTGTCTCATTGCTATGGCTAGCACTTTCAGCACAATGTCAAAGAGGAGTGGTGAAAGTGGGCATCCCTGACTCGTTCCTGTTCTTAGGTGAATTGTTTTAGATTTTGCCCATTGAGTACAATGTTGGCTGTAGGTTTGTCATATTAGGCTTTTATTATGTTGACATATGATCCCTCTATTCCCATTTTTCTAGGGTTTTTATCAAGAAAGGGTGTTGGATTTTGTCAAATGCTTTTTCTGCATCAAATGATATGACTGTGATTTTTATCTCACAATTTGTTTATGTGATGTATCACATTTATTGATTTGCAGATATTGTACCATCCTTGCGTCTCCAGGATAAATCCTACTTGGTCATGTTGTGTTATCTTTCTAATGTAATGCTGGATTCAATTTCCTCAAATTTCGTTGAGGATTTTGGCATCTACTAGTATGTTCATGAGGGTGTTGTCTTTATCTGGTTTTGGTGTTAAGGTAATGCTGTCTTCATAGAATGAGCTTGGAAGTGTTCCTTCCTCTTGAATTTTTTGGAATAGTCTGAGGAGGATAGGTTTTAGTTCTTTGACTGTTTGGTAAAACTCCCCTGTGAAGCCATCTGGCCCTGGACTTTTGTTTGCTGGAAGCTTTTTGATGACTACTTCAATTTCCTCCATAGTTATCGCCTATTGACATTTTCAGATTCTTCCTGATTGAGTTTTGGAAGGTTGTATTTTTCTAGGAATATGTCCATTTCCTCCAGGTTGTCTAGTTTGTTGGAATAGGGTTGTTCACAGTATTTTTTTTACAATCCTTTGTATTTCTGTAGGGTCTATGGTTATTTTGCCTCTTTCATTTCTGATTTTGTTTATGTGGGTCCTCTCTCTTTGCTTCTTGGTGAGCCTGGCTAGAGGTTCGTCAATCTTGTTTATCCTTTCAGAGAACCAGCTCTTGGTTTCATTGATCTTTTGTATTGTTTTATTTTTTGGTGTTTTGCTGGGGTCCAATCCCAGCGGGTCCAGGGGTCCCCAAAGGTGTGGACGGAGTCGGCGAAGAAGGAATGACACGAAGACAGCCTTCAGTTGATCAGCAGCCTAGTCAGGACCTCTAGCCAGGATCTCCAGCCAAAGTTCTGGTCGGAGTTCTGGTTAGGAACTGACGAGGATCTGATGAGGATCTGATGAGGAGCTGATGATGAGCTGATGAGGAGCTGATGAGGAGCTGATGAGGAGCTGATGTGGATCTGATCAGGTTGTGTTGTTTATTGTCTTGTTACATCCGTATTTATACCAGCCGATTTTAATCCTGTCAATTTCTATTACAAAGGTTGGGGCGTTTCTTATCTCCATTCCAGGGAGTAAAGATTATGTAGCTTAACTACCCGCCTGGCACTTAATTAAGGGGTTGTATCCCCTCCCTAACCTCAGGAAAAAATCCCCACCTGGGGAAACAACCTTTCTCAGAGAGGTGACCTTGGTTAAAACACATAGCACCAAGAAGGTGAGCAAACATATTAAGAACAGCATGCCATATATGCCAGGTCCCTTGAAACAGCAAGGATGGACCGGCTCCCGGCAGTGTTTATGTCATTTATTTCTGCTCTCATCTTTATTATCTCCTTCCTTCTGCTCACTCTGGGCTTTTCTTGTTGCTCTCTTTCTAATTCTTTGAGTTGTAGAGTTAGATGATTTATTACCATTTTTGTTGTTGTTGTTTTTTGAGGTAGGCCTGTAGAGCTATAAACTTCCCTCTCAGGACTGAGTCACTGTGTCCCATAGATTTTGGATTGTTGTGTTTTCATTGTCATTCGTTTCCAGGATGTTTTTAATTTCTTCTTTGATCTCTTTGGTAACTCAATCATTGTTTAATAGCATGCTATTCAGCTTCCAAGTGTTTGAGTTTTTTGTATTGTTTTTATTGTAGCTTATTTGTAATATTATGCCATTGTGGTCTGAGAAGATGCTTGGTATAATTTCACTCTTCTTGATAATGGTGAGATTTTTCCTGTGACCCAATATGTGATCTATCTTTGAAAATGTCCCAGGTGCACGTGAGAAGATGTATAGTCCGTGACTTTGGGGTGAAATGTTCTGAAGATGTCAATTAAGTCCTTCTGATCTGGTGAGTCATTTAGGATTGCTGTTTCTTTGCTGATTTTTTGTCTAGAAGATTTATCCAGTGATGTCAGTGGGGTATTAAAGTCCCCTACTATGATTGTATTGTTGTCGATCTCTCTCTTGATATCTTTCAGGTGTTTTTTTTTTTTTAATGTATTTGGGTGCTCCTGCATTGGGTGCATCTATGTTTACCAGGGTTATATCCTCTTGTTGTATCGATCCCTTTAGTATTATGAAGTGCCCTTCCCTATATTTTGTTATGGCCTTCACTTTGAGGTCTATTTTGTCTGATATAAGTATTGCTACCCCAGCTTTTCTTTCATTTCCATTTGTCTGGAAGATATTTTTCCATTCTTTCACTTTCAGTCTGTGTGCATCCCTTGTTCTGATGTGGGTCTCTTGTAGACAGCATATATATTGGTCATGTTTTTTTATCCTTTTAGCCACTCGATGTCTTTTGATTGGAGCATTAATCCATTTACGTTTAAAGCTATTATTGATAGGTACTTGTTTGTAGCCATTTTTATTTTTGTGCCTGTGTTTCTTCTTTCCTTTTTATTTCTTCTTTTTACAGCATTCCCTTTAGCATTTCTTGCATTTCTGGCTTGGTAGTGATAAACTCCCTTAGGCTTTTTTGTCTGTGAAGCTCCTGATTTCCCCTTCAATTTTGAATGATAGCCTTGCTGGATAGAGTATTCTTGGATTCAGTTCCTTGCTTTGCATCACTTTGTAAATTTCCTCCCATTCCTTTCTGGCCTGATGTGTTTCTGTTCATAAACCATTTGATAATCTAATGGAAGATTCCTTGTATGTAACTTTCTGTCTCTCTCTTGCAGCCTTTAAAACTCTCTCTTTTTCTTGAACATTTGCCATCGTAATTATGATGTGTCTTGGTGTGGGTCTTTTCGGGTTCATCTTGTTTGGGACTCTTCGTGCTTGTGTGAGTTTTTTCTTCCCACATAAGGGAAGTTTTCTGACATTTCTTTAAATAGGTTTTCTAACCCTTGTTCCTCTTTCTGTCTTTCTGGAACTCCTATTATTCATATGTTGCTTCGTTTCATGTTGTCCCAAATCTCCCTTAGGCTCTCTTCCTGTCTTAATTTTTTTCTCCAATTGCAGTTCAGTTTGGGTGTGTTTTGCTTCCCTATCTTCTAATTCACAAATTCAGTCCTCCGCTTCTCCTAGTCTACTGTTGAAACTTTCCATGGTGTTTTTTATTGAAGCTATATCACTCTTCATTTCTTCTTCATTCTTACATAAGTTATTGATTTTTTTCATCCATTACTTCTTGGTTCTTACATAAATTGTTGATTGTTTTCATATATCTAGTTTATGAACTGTATGACCCTTATTCTGAATTCTTTTTCTGACATATTGCATGCCTCCTTTTCACTTAGCTGCTTTTCTGGTGATTTCTCCTCTTTTTTCCTTTGGATTTTTTTCTTCTCTCCATGTTTGCTCTCACCAAAGGATCTAGGTGTCAAGTCGTGCAAGGGCTACTCCTCGGGCAGCGGCTGCTCCTTGGTCAGTCATGGCAGTGGGTGATCCTCATTTAGTGGCAGCTCCTCTGGCGGGTGCTGCTTGCAGCAGTGGTGGCTCCTCTGGATGGCAGGGGCAGGCTGCTCACACAGCTGCTGCTCCTTGGTTGTGGGAGGGCTGCTCACCAGGCTGATGCTTCTCAGATGGGGGTGGGCTGTGTGTGGCTACTCAGACTGGGGTGTGTTGGTCGTGTGGCTGCTGCTCCTTGGATGGGGATGGGCTCCACGCATCTGCTGCTCCTTGGATGGGGGTGGGCTGCTTGCATGACTGCTGCTCCTCGGAGGTGGGTGGGCTGCTCACGTGGCAGCTGCTTCTCAGACAGGGGCAGGTTGCTCTCAGGACTGCTGCTCCTCGTACAGGGGTGGGCTGCTCGTGAGGCTGCTGCTGATCAGATGGATGTGGGCCGTTCACAGGGCTGCTGCTCCTCAGATTGGGGTGTGCTGCTCGTGCAGCTGCTGCTCCTCAGACGAGGGTGGGCTTCTCACAGGGCTGCTGCTCCTTGGATAGAAGGGAGCTGCTTGTGCGGCTGCTGTTCTTTCCACCCTTCAGCCCCAGGTGAGTGCAGCACCTGCGAGTCCTGGGATCCTGGGATCTGGGCGCACCTGCGAGGTGCAAAGTGTGGAGCCAGGATGTTTTTTTATTTCTTCTTTGATCTCTTTGGTAACCCATTCATTGTTTACTAGCATGCTATTTAGCCTCCATGTATTTGATTGTTTTTGAGTGTTTTTACTTTAGTTAATTTATAATTTCATGCCATGTCTCTGAGAAGATGCTTGATATGATTTCAATCTTCTTGAATTTGTAGAGACTTAGCTTGTCTCCTAACATGTGGTCTATTTTGAAAATGTCCCATGTGTACTTGAGAAGAATGTATATTCTGTAGCTTTGGGGTGGAATGTTGTGAAGATGTAAACTAGCACTCCTATTATGCGGATGTTGTTTAGTTTCATGTTGTCCCACAGCTCCCTTAGATTCTCCTCCTGCTTTTAAAATTTTTTCCAGTTGCTGCTCTGTTTGGGTATTCTATTCTGCTGTATCTTCTAACTCACTGATTCAGTCCTCAGCTTCTTCTAGTCTACTGTTGAAACCTTTCATGTGTTCTTTATAGCAGTTATGTCATTCTTTATTTCTTCTTGATTCTTACTCATGGTGTATTTCTCATCCAGCTTCTTATAATTCTCATTGTTTTGCATGTATTTGTCATCCAGACGTTTGATCATCCTTGTAACCATTACCCTGAATTATTTCTCTGACAAATTACTTGCCTCCATTTTATTTAGTTGCTTATCTGGTGATTCTTCCTTTTCTTTCTTTTGGGAGTTGTTTCTTTGTCTCCCTTTTTTATTTTCTTTTGTATTTGTTTGTATGTAGTAGATCAAACTTCTATGCCACCCAGATTTTTTTGGTTGGTCTTATGTAGTAGATGCTTTTTGGGACCCACTGGTGCAATCTTTCAGGTCTCCTGGGTGGGTATGCTAGGGAAGCCCTCTACTTAAGATATTTGGGTATTTCTGATGTACTTGGGTCTTGAATGTTATTGTCCCATTCATGGATGGAGTCTCTTCTCAGGGTGTCTGATTATGTGATTTGCTTCCTACCATGTTGTGCCAGCTGTTTTGGAGGTGCTGACCTAACAGCACAAAATACAAGAGAAGACACAACACAGAAGGAACATAACCCTTATGTACAACCCCCCCCCATGAGCCCACAAAAGTGACCACCAGGGAAAAGAGAATTAGGAAAAAGAAAGTAGAGCAAGAATGATAGAAAGACAAAAGAAAGGAAAATATGGGGAGAAAACACAACAAAACAAGCAAATAAACCAAAAGGCACAAACAAAAAACACCCAGAAAAGGGAGGGAGAATCTATAGATGCAGAGTTAAATAAAGAAAATAACATTAAAGAATTTGAGGAATAGAGGAAATACCACAGTTTAGAATATAGGTGGGAAAACAGAAATGAGAAGACAAGAAAGAGAAAAACAGTTGAAAAGGAGAGTAGAGAAGAGAGCACATAGTCCTAAATTTAGGAAGTAAAACAGGTTAATAAATTAGGGGAAAATGAAAAAAGAAAGAGAAGAGAGGGAAAAATAAAGAAAATAGAGTATCTCTAAATCCTTTCATCACCCCAGCAGTCCTCTCTTTCTCTTCTGTTTTTTAAAAGTTATTTTTATTTTTTAATCCTCACCTGAGGAGTGAGGGAATTTTTTCCATTGATTTTTTAGAGAGTGGAAGGTAGAGAGAGGGGGAAAGAGAGAGAGAGAGAGAGATTGTTGTGAGATATCCACATCAATTGGTTGCCTCCTGAATGTGCTCCATGCCCCAACCAGGATGGGGAACCCAGGTACATGCCCTTGACTAGAAGTGAACCTGAGACCCTCCAGGTCAGCGCAAGCTGACACTCTAACCTCTGAGCAACAAGAGACCAGGGCTCTCTTTTCTGGTTTATCAGTTCTACCCTCTATTGCCTCATTCGCATCAGCATACAAATATGCTGCTAAAACCTTCTATTAAAAAGACAAGCCTCTGTCTAGACTCAGCTGAGGTTGAGAGAATTGAGCCTCCAGGTATTGTAGAAGTCTATTAAAAGTGAGCCAGAATGGCCTTAGGTGTTTTGCTCAGTGGTTAGATCATCAGCCCTCAGATTGAAGGGTCCCACATTTGATTCCGACCATGATGTTTCTCTCTGTCTCTACCCGTTCCTTCCATTCTCTCTAAAAATCAATGGAAAAAATATCCTCAGGTGAGTATTAACAACAACAACAATGTAAACCAGAATGAAAGGAAGAGTCAAGCCTTTAGTCACTTGATACAACAATATAAGCAAGAGGCTAAACTGGAGAAATGCCATCTCTCCCCTGGTTCCATTCTTCCTCATAGAACAGCATGCCTGTGGAAAGTTAGATGGTTAGGGGTTGGGAGACCTCTCACTCTCTCACTGATGAAAGAGACCCAGCACCAAAAGGCTCCTGGAGTTTTCTCAACCCTGGGGCTAGGGATAGGGTGAGGGGGAAGGGCTGGGAGTGGAAAAATACTGAGTACTGAGTCAGAGTGGAGGGATCTTCAAAGTTCCAGCACCTAAGGAAGACCTCAGCCAAAGACTTCAGATAATGAGGCTTCAAATGGAGGTGACTAGATTAGGACTATGAATTTGTATAAGAGCATGGTCTGTCAGAAGACACTGACTCCTTGACTGCAACTCCTCTCAGAGGCTGCAGTGCACTGGCTATGCACCAAGTCAGATGTGAGGAAGGCATCTTTACCCTGGGAGGTTTGCCAGAGAAATCCTTTGTAATTGCCTATGGTCAGTTTTGAAAGAAAACACATAGGTTTATAGCTAGGAGCTCAATTTCTCTGCTTCTCTCCTAGCAAAACTCTTTTAAAAACTTGTTTCTGCTTATTCTTTCCAGTTCCTCTCCTCCCATTCTGCCATGATCCCATTCCCGTTATCCTTTTTTTCACTGAAGAGCTGCTCAAGTCTCTGAGGGGACTCTCCCCTCCTCAGCTCTTGTCATGCTCTTGAGAAAGAATTCAGATGAGTGACAGAAAGGAATGTTGAAACAAAGTGAGCAAATTTAATAAGGAAGTAAAGCAAGTGAAGTTATTAAGAATACAGTTCACATAAAGCACAAGTAGGCAACTCACCTAGTCTGAGTTCCCCGCCTGGTGGGGGTTAAAGGGTCTTATACTCCCCCCATAGGTTTAAGGTTCCCCTGCCAGATAGAATAGTTTTTAAAGTTCCCTTTTTACAATATTGCAACTTATCCCAGAATTTATGAGAACATCTGGTGATTTATTTTTGTTCTGTGGGTGAGATAAACTCCCCCTTCCCCTCATTCTGCTCTAGCAGCTATTTTTCCTGTCTAACATCCCCCCTACAAGTGATACCATCCAAATGATTTTGGGGTTTTGCTATTTGTCCCCCGGACTTCATTTGTCCTTGGGTTTAGCTGGCACAAATGGAATTAATTGAGTCTTTGTTCTCTATTTTCCCAGGCCAGGGTGATTTAAGCTATGTAGTCTCTGGTTGGGGAGGAGAGGTATAAACCATTTGTTCTTGAATGTCCTTGGTTGGGGAAGATAAGGTCTTGTGATTCACAAGCTGGCTTCAAGCTGCCCAAACTGTTTGGCCTTGTTTAATTTTCTTGTCTCAGTTTCCTCGTTCCAGTTACCCAGGAATTTTCCTAGTTTCTTACTATCCTGCTACATTTTCCTCTTAGAGATTTTCATCCCTAAACTCTTTTGGGATTGATTCGGGAGGATGGTCTTTTTTTCTGTAACTGCTTTGTGCTGGCAGTGGCTATAGCTCCTGCCCAGGTAGGGCATGATCTAAGGGCGACAAGGGAGAGGGATCTGAGACTGAAACAAAGAGGCCGTTGGCTGATTCTTCTAAAGTAGGGATGGGCTGGAGTCCCCAAGTGTCATTATCTTGACATGGAATTATTGTATCCTAGAAGGACAAATTTGACAAGAAGGTTACTGGAGTGGAGGACGTGGGAATTCATCTGATAAGGGTTAAATTAAACAGGGACAGAAAAATTCCTTTTCTGGAGGTGATGGCCGAGTGTACTGACAGGCTAGTCGAGAGAGTGTTAGAAATATGAGAAAGACAATTATATTAAGACCTAGTTATTACATATCTGTAACAGGTTTTTATTTTTTGAAGAGGAGCTTGAGGTACTCAAAAGGTTTACAAGAGTAGGTCTCAGGTGTGGTTCTGTGGGGACTCACAAGAAGCAGGTTTAATTCAAGATAAGTGAACCCAACTGGGTATCCCCATAAGCTTTACTGCAGCTGGATTTTCTAGCAAGACTTGATAGGCCCTTGCATCTGGGTGTACTCAGAATTGAGACAGTGTTCCTTCAGGTTTTAATAGACTATGTCCCTTGTTTGTGAGTAGTCTTTATGAGGAGCAGATAGAATTTTATTCCATATTCTGTAATGCTTTTGTACCCTGTCCTAGATTATGGTGTGCAGAAGACCACAGAAAACCCAAGTGATGCTTTAGAGAGAAGGAGTGACACTGTTTATTTACGCCAGTGGACTCAGGGAATAACTTTCCAAATCTGAGTAACGTAACATGCAGGGGCCTTCTCTTTTATATCTCCCTGTGGTCTTTGTCCCACAAATATGGATTATGCTTCCAGTTCTTTTCGCGGGCCTTGCAAGAAGGCCCCCAGGTGTTGGAGGTCTCCAGGCCATATCTGATGGTTTGGCCTGGCACCAGCATTAATAACCCTCCCTCGGGGCAGTTCACTGTTCACAGTTTTATGGTCTCTGTAACAGGTTCTGCAAGACCAGTTTCTGGGAAAGAAGTAATGACTTATTTATAGGTTATTAAGAATGTACACTGGGTTGGCTGGCATGGATTCCGATTGCTAGCCCCCAAATATCAGGGTTACATTGGAATTAGCTTTTTAGCCTCCTCATTTGCCCACGCCCCTTCCCTTGCCCCACAGGCTTCTCTTAGCTTTGTGGTACAATGACTATGGGATGTTATGGTGAACATGGACGATGACCGCTCTTAACTGCTTCCTGCTGAAAATGGATGATGACCAAGGGGTTAGCATCCTGTTTCTTACTCTCAGAGGGGTTTGTAGGGAATTCTTCTGATTTGTAGGACCATCTGAAGTTTAAAGGCAACCTCGTACAGTTTGCAGGCAGGCAGAGGTAAGCAGTGGTCTCACACACGTAGAATGTTCCTGCAGGGGGGCACTAAGGGTAGGTGGTGTTTTCAGCCTTGAGGGTAGAGTTGCATGGTTCATCTGGATGGCGAACTGTTGGATGTTGGCCCTGGGTACTGCTGAAACAAATAGGAGCAACATTAGTTAGCTGCACATTGGTCTTGACAGGTCCTATTATTTTTTTTCCTGTCCAATACAATTCCCCCCACCACCCCCATGTGCATTTGGTAGTGGAGTTGTAACATGCTGCAGGCTGATACGTATAGATAACAAAAATCTGGCTTGATTGGGTTTTCCCGTAGACTACTCAGTCTAGCATATTTGGGTAGCGAGTTTCTAAGCAAGGACACGTGGCAGTGGCCCCTATGGGAGGCAAGTATGTGCTAGCTAATATTATTAGTGGGAGCATGTTATTCTCTCTATTCCTGTTCAGTGAGGGTCCACAACAGTGAACTGTTAGGACAAAGAGTAGTATTATGACTATTCCTGCAAGGCAGATGTAGCCAAGGATGGCATGACAAGGTGTAGTCCAACAATTCATGATGAGGCCTTTGTTTCCTTGCTGTGTCAGAAGCAGTAATTTTATGGTGCTTCTGTGTCCCAGCAAGAGCAGATGAGTTCTCCTCTCAGTACTAGTCTCGGGTTCCAACGGCACTCATAAAAAGACAAAATAAGAATTATTAAAATGATAAGACCAATTATTATCCAGAAATACCAGAGCATATTACTTTTAGGAGGAGATAAGAAAGAAAGATTAGTGTAAGGAAGAATTCAACAGAGTGTTTCTGAATTCCTTGGAGCAGGTTGATTGGCCAGGTCCACTGTCTTATTGAGGGTGATCCGCAGGGGGTATTTCTGGTCAGAGGTCACCTTCCACTCAGGCTGGGCATCACTCGGCTAGTGGGCTGCCTTCACCTGGGAGTGGTGGATCCAGGTGTTCAGTCCTGCAACCTTGAGAGCTGTGGGGGTGGTTAATATGACTGGATAGGGTCCCTTCCAGGTAGGCTTGAGGGGCTCCTTTTTCCAATCCGTTACCCAAACCTGGTCTCCAGGTTTATAAGGATGTACAGCTATTTCTAGAGCAGTGGTTCTCAACATTCCTAATGCGGTGACCCTTTAATACAGTTCCTCATGTTGTGGTGACCCCCAACCATAAAATTATTTTTGTTGCTACTTCATAACTCTAATTTTGCTACTGTTATGAATCGTAATGTAAATATCTGTAATGCAGGATGTATTTTCATTGTTACAAATTGAACATAATTAAAGCATAGTGATTAATCACAAAAACAATATGAGAACCGCTATCCTAGAGAGATGGGTAGTCAGTCAGTAACCCATCTGTGGACCTTAAAGACAGTTTTTCCAAGTCCTTGTAGTTGTTTCTGGATTTCTAAGTTCCCTATTTCCCCCAAATCTCCCTTTGGCTGAATTAAGGGAGGGGGTTTACCATATAGAATTTCAAAGGGAGAGAAACCTACCCTGGCCCTCGGGGCACAGCGTACCTGCAGGAGTACAAGAGGCAAGATATCTGTCCAGGGTAAGGTTGTCTCTTGGCATAGCTTAGCCATAGCCTGCTTTAGAGTCCGGCTCATGCACTCCACTTTCCCTGATCTCTGAGGCCAGTAAGCTGTATGTAGGTTCCATTTAATTCCTAAAGCCTTGGCTACCTGTTGTAATAATGGCTGGGCCATTATTGGACCCCATGGTCAGAGGCATTGCATACCATGGAATTATATCCTTCAGCAATGCCTTAGTGACTTCTCTAGCCTTTTCCCTTTTCTGTGCGAGTGGGATATGCCTCAACCCAGCCTGAAAAGGTGCAAACAAAAGACTAGCAGGTATTTATTTCCTCTGCTAGGCCATATTTCTGTAAGATCTACTTCTAAGTCCTCAAAGGGAGCTTGCCCACAGCGCTGAACTCCTATTGGTCCCACAGGACCCTGTTTGGCATTGTTCTGAGCACAGAGGAGGCAATGCTGAGAGACTGATGCACACAAGAAGGGAAGACAGGCAATTAGGTAGTATCTGCCTAACAAAGCTTCTAGGGAAGTCTTCCCTAAATGAGTAATTTCATGCTGCTGGAGGACTACCTTATGAGCTAACTGTTCTGGGACATAGACCCTATGATCTGGGGGTATCCACCAGCCTTCCTTCGTTCTCTTGCCCCCTTCTTGCTGGGCCCATTCCTCTTCCTGAGGAGTGTATTTTGGAGGTTCAGGTAATTCGAGGGCCAACATGATCCGTGACGGTGCCACTTGTTCTTTAGCAGCCAGCTTGGCTGTGGCGTCAGCACGTTGGTTTCCTTCTGATACTGAGTTTTCACCCTATCTGGTGACCTTTGCAATGGATGACAGCTATTTCCTTGGGCTCCCAGACTGCTTCTAGTAACTTTAAAATCTCATTCTGATTTTTGATTCCTTTTCCTCCAGCCATCAAGAACCCCCTTTTCTTATATATGGCCGCAGGGATATGCAGAGTAGCAAAGGCATAACGTGAGTCAGTGTAGATGTTGGCACACTTATTCTTACTGAGTTCTAGGGCTCTTACCAGGGCCCAAAATTCTGCCCTCTGTGCTGACCATCCTTCACGCAGGGCCTATGCCTCAATTGTCTCCAAGTATGATACCACTGCATATCCGGCTTGTCTTTTTCCTTCATCTAAGAAGCTGCTACCATCTGTGAACAATACCAAGTCCGGGTTTGGCAGGGGCCTATCGGTTAGATCCGGCCGGCTGGAATAAACATCCTCTAGGACTTCCAGGCAGTCATGCTCAGGGGCCCCCTCAGCAATGGGTAGAAAGGTGGCAGGATTAAGAGTTCTCACTGTGGAAAACCAAGATGGTGGCATAGGTAAACACCTGAAATTGCTGCCTCGCACAACTTTAAAACTACAACTAAAAGACAAAACGGACATCATCCAGAACCACAGGAAGGCTGGCTGAGTGGAAATTCTACAACAAGAAGGAAAGAGAAAAGCACACTGAGACTCAGAGGAGGTGTGGAAGTAAAGTGCAGAGGTACAGAGGCGCACGTGGATAGGGCTGGCAACTGAGTACTCGGTTGTCTTTTTCAATTGGGAGAGAGAAACAAGCTCCCAACTGTTCTGATATCCAGTTCTGGGCAAGTCTCTGGGGACCGAGACTCATACGGGGAGAAACTGGACTGTCTGGCATCGGGTAGAACTCGAGGGAGGCTTTCTCTTAGAGGTGCTTGCAGCGATTACCTCAGGACACTGAGACCTGGGGCCTCTTAGGGCAGGGCTGGGCTGAGGATCAGCCATAGCTGTTTGCTTCGCCCTGTTGATTCCCTGAGACCCCACCCCACCCAAGCTGAGCTCAGAGACTTTTGCATATGAATGGCCTGGCCCTTGGCAATCTAAAATTATCTAACAAACTGCAGCTGGGTCAGAGAGACCAAGAACATCCAAAAGAAGGCCCAAGGCCTCACAGCAGCTTGCATTGCTTCACAGCTGGGCCTCATCTGGGCACCTCCAAACCCCAAACAAAGAAGAGGAATCTGCAGATCTCTCCGTAGCTCCTGCTGGGTAGCCTCAGGCAGAGGCTAAATTAGCACCTCCTTAGAGATCCAAGAGCCAGTGTACCCAGTGGTCAGAGTGGGACCATCCAGATTACAACTCCTCAGGTCCATAAGGGACACACTCAGGGGGCAGACTCAGTGAGCACCAAAGCCCCACTGAAGCAGTCTTGCCCCATAAGGGTGTCTCCAGCACAGAAGTTCTCCCACTGCAGACACAGCTCATTCTCACAGCCAATTGGCCTGAGGTCAATTCCTCCCAATGATACCAAAAACAATCAAGGCTTAACTACAACAAGACTGCACAAAGTCCACAAAGGGGTGCACCAAGAGTGTCCACCTCAGGTAATTGGGGAGGCTGAGCCACTGGGCCCTAGAGGACACCTAGCACAGAAAGCCACTCTATCAACACAGGGAAGCAGCCAAAATGCAGAAACAAAGAAACAGGTCACAAATGACCAAAATGGAGGAAAGCAAACTACTGGATATAGAGTTCAAAACCACACTTTTAAGGTTTTTCAAGAATTTTCTAGAAACCGCCGATAAATTTAGTGAGACCCTCAATAAATCTAGTGAGACCCTTGAGGATATGAAAAAGGACCAACTATAAATTAAGCATACACTGACTGAAATGAAGAATATTATACAGAGATCCAACAGCAGACTAGAGGATCGCAAGAATCAAGTCAAAGATTTGAAATACGAAGAAGCAAAAAACATCCAACCAGAAAAACAAAAAGAAAAAAGAATCCAAAAATATGAAGATAGTGTAAGGAGCCTCTGGGACAACTTCAAGTGTACCAACATCCAAATTATGGGGGTGCCAGAAGAAGAGAGAGAACAAGATATTGAAAACCTACTTGAATAAATAATGACAGAAAACTTCCCCTACCTGGTGAAAGAAATAGACTTGCAAGTACAGGAAGCACAGAGAACCCCAAACAAGAGGAATCCAAAGAGGACCACACCAAGACACATCATCATTAAAATGCCAAGGGCAAAAGACAAGAGAGACTCTTAAAAGCAGCAAGAGAAAAACAGTTAATTACCTACAAAGGAGTACCCATACGATTGTCAGCTGATTTCTCAACAGAAACTATGCAGGCCAGAAGGGAGTGGCAAGAAATATTCAAAGTGATGAATAGCAAGAACCTACAACCAAGATTACTTTACCCAGCAAAGCTATCATTCAGAATTGAAGGTCAGATAAAGAGCTTCACAGATAAGAAAAAGCTAAAGGAGTTCATCACCACCAAACCAGTATTATATGAAATGCTGAAAGTTATCCTTTAAGAAGAGGAAGAAGAAAAAAAAGGTAAAGATAAAAATTATGAACAACAAATACATATCTATCAACAAGTGAATCTAAAAATCAAGTGAATAAATAATCTGATGTACAGAATGAACTGGTGATTATAATAGAATCAGGGGCATAGAAAGGGAGTGGACTGACAATTCTTGGGGGGAAAGGGGTGTTGGGGGTGCAGGAAGAGACTGGACAAAAATCGTATACCTATGGATGAAGACAGTGGAGGGGCAGGGGGTGGGGTGGGAACTGGGTGGAGGGGAGCTATGGGTGGGGAAAGAGGAACAACTGTAATAATCTGAACAATAAAGATTTAATGAAATTTAAAAAAAGAGTTCTCACTGCTTCTAATCTTACCCGCGGATTCTCACATAACAGCCCTTGATACTGAGTCATTTGAGCATGAGTCAGCCAGTGCTTCCATCAGGGTGACAACAGCATGAAGTACTTTTACATTTAAGTTTTGTCTTAAGGTAAACTAAACTTATCTGCTTTTTTGACTAACAATGCCGTGGCTGCAAGGGCCCTGAGACACAGGGGCTACCCGGAGGCAACGGGGTCAAGCTGCTTGGGAGAGATAGGCTACTGGTCTTTGCCAGGGTCCAAACTTCTGGCTTAGAACTCCTAGGGCTACCCCGCTGTTCTCGTGAACAAAAAGATTAAAGTCTCGTGTCACTTCTGGTCGCCCTACTGTTGGGGACTCAATGAGCTTTGCCTTTATGGTGATGAAGGCTTTCTCCTGCTCAGGACCCCAGTTGATGGGTGCCTTCTCTTGTCCTTTTAAAGCTTCATAGAGAGGTTTAGCCAGGTCTAAAAACCCTGGGATCCAAATTCGACAGAACCTTGCTGCTCCCAGGAATTCCCGAACCTGACGCTGGGTGCAAGGTACTGTTGTAATGTACCCCGCGAATCACAGAAGGATGCCTCAAGAAGTCGAATTAAAGTCACATTTATTGCAATCTGGGACTATGAGGGGGCATCTTGCTTTCCCAAATCTCATAGTGATAAGATGGTGGCAAAGCCAGACTTATATAGGCAAAGATCACAAAGGTATAGATTACATCTCAAGGTTTGGAATGAGGAACCTGGTTTGCAAAAAAGCAGTTTACAGAAGCAGAAGCAGCATGTTTTCTAAATTACAGTTTTGGGTCTCTGGATCACTGGATTGACAGAAACACATTATCTAGAGCCCTCGGGTCTGGAATGAGGAACCTGGGTTAAACTTAGGCATGTTATCTAAATTACAGTTTTGGGTCTCCGGAATACTGAGTCAACAGGGACACGTTAACTGGAGCCCTCTGACCTTGGGGAAACTGTGCTGTCCTTCCCAGGTAAAGGAAAATGTGCTTTCTAAGACCAGTATGACCACTACAAATGGGATATTCACATAATCAATAGGGTATTTAATCTAATGGGATGATTTATATAATTCAGAAAATCAAAATAACTTTTCTATTGTTAAACAAAGCAAATAAATATAGAAGCCAAACAGCAGGGTTAAAGTTAAACTATAGTTTCTACCTGAGATGATTGCTACCATACTTCAGTACTAGATGACACATACTGCCTGCTTTCTTTTAGTCCCTAGCCTACGTTTCCCTTGAAATTGGATATTGGTGGATTTTAACAGGCTGTGCCCCAGGCTTTAGCACTGGGGTGTGGTCCTTGGCCAGGCCTGGAGGATTCCCTTCCACCCAGAACAGCGGGAATTCTTTCTCTAATTCAGGTTCTAATGGTGAGGCCTTTGACTGGGGGGTATAAAGTCTCCATTCTTCCTCCCTCGGCACTGCTAAGGACAGGATCATTGGGGAGGTCTTCTCACCTAGGTGAAGCTGTGCTGAGCCATCTGGAGCAAAAGTGATTTCTGCCCCCATTTTGGCTAAAAGGTCTCTATTATGCCCAGATTTCAGGATCTCCAAGAAACCACACCAGGGAGCCAGCCGTGTCCGATGCAAAAGTATAAGAGTCTTTATTCAAGCCTGGGCTTGGCTCCCCTACCCTCCTTACTGACGCAGCAGCAAGTGGCAGAGAGAGAGCTAGCCCTGTGGGAAGAGGGGTTTTATAGGGGGTTGGAGTAAGGGGAGGAGAAAGGACTCTGGGCCCTGCCGATTGGCCAGGTGCAAGTCGGTGTCTTGTTACACAGGTTGTGGTCATATCTATGGTGCGCACTTCCCTTGATTGTCATTGGTTAGTTTAAAGAAGTCCTGGGTGTGGCTAGCAGAGGCTTGGGCTTCCGGGAAGAAGCTCCTTGCTGAGCACATGGCTGCTGCCCAAAATGGAGGATTTGGGGCAAGATGGAGTTAGGTGAATCCCTCACCTGTAGCAACTCCACCTGAGCCCACACTCTAGGCTTTTAGGCCTATCTCAGTAGCCCTCCTACTCGTTGCGGCCCAGAGTGTGTGGGAGTTCCGCAGGGATGCAGAGGCATCCTTATTGCTCCCCTTCTACTCTTACCAACCGCCAGTGATGGTAGGGCATGGGCCTGACGCTCCAGCGCCAGCCATCTTCAGGGCTCCCAAGCAGGATACCAGGCTTTCTTTGTGGCATTCTTACTGGCTTTAAGTCCTTAGAGCTCAGACAGGGCTCTTTAAAACATGATACCCCAGTCAAAGTTTTCCGTTAATAAAACCACTATTAGGAACCAGTCTTATTGAATCTATGCAAAGAAATGTTTTGCCATGACTTATTTAGCATTGCCAATATTTCAGAGGAATTATATAAGGAGAAAAACATACTGATCTGCTCTAAGATTTTCTGACTTTCCTTGCCAATTCCTTTTCATGGATTCTTCAGAGTTATAACAAAACAGTAACTGTTGGCATTAAACCTTCTTTCTATGCATAACCATGCCTCAGACCTTCTATTCCAAACAGGCCTTTTCCAGCTTTCTACAGTTGAGGTTTGTACTACCCCTGACATGGGCATGGTTACGCAGGCCTGCAAGACAGTATACAGGCTGCCAACCATCAACTGTCTCTCAACAGAGACCAAAACCTGATGGGCACCCTTCCCTGCCCAGTTGGGCACCTGCCCTCTTGGCAGTCAGACACCCTCTACTCTTGGGGTTCACCCCACACAGTCCCCTTCCAGGACAGCCAACATACATTCAAACCTGCAAGAGAATCAAAGGCCAATATAATATATCAATACAATGAAACATAATATTGGCATCATGGCCGCTTCAGGCAGCCAAATCCTACTAAAGTCTATTCTTGACCTTCCTATAAATTGTCCTTGTCTCTTTGGAGCCATGTCCATGAAGATGCAGGCATCATCTAAGTCTATTATACGGTATTGTGGGGGCTCCCGGGAGCAGGAGTGATCGCGAGCAATGGTACCAGCATCAGGCAGGTCGAGCACGCTGTAGCTTGAACTTGAGCGGGTGGCGTTGATCTCGATCGACACTCCATTTGGTGACGAAGTCTTCCTGGATCACGGATGGGTCCGCTGACCGGACGTGAGTGTGATGGACCCAGGTCGCGACACCGTGAACCTTGAGAGCGGTGGGGGTCGTCAGCACCACAGTGTAGGGACCCTTCCAACGTGGCTTGAGGGTCTCCCGGAGGTGCCTTCTGACGTAGACCCAATCTCCTGGTCTGTGCTGATGAGGAGTTGGGGTTGGGCTGGTCTCGTAGATGGCGCGGAGGCACGGCCAAATGTCCTCGTGCGCCCTCTGGAGCCCTCTTCAAGGAAAGCTTGATTTTCAAATTCAGCAAGAAAGTCAGCTTTAAGGTTAGGAATGATAGGGGGTGGCCTGCCAAACATGATTTCATAGGGCCTTACCCGGTAAAGGGCATACGGTAGGAGAGCCACCCAGTCCCCGCCAGTCTCCATGGTTCCTTTCTACCTGCCCTGAACTCTGGGGCCTATAAGCACAATGTAATTTCCAATTTGGCCCTATAGCCCTGGTTACTACCTGCGTTACTTGTGAAATAAAGGCTGGTCCGTTGTCGGACCCTATCATAGCCTCCGGTTCTCCCAACCCAACGAGGTTTCGGCCAGTCTCCGAGTCAGATTCCTCCTCTCTTGGAGAACTTCAAAGTCCTGATCGCTTCTAGGTCCAGGGAGAGTGCCCTTTTGTTAACCCTGTTTATTAGTTACAGCGCTCTGCTTTCTTTCCTTTCTACCAGTTCCCTTTGTAGCAGAGCAGCAACCAGGCCTCTTTCAAGGGAGTGCGCTAAAAGGGGATATCAGCTCCTCCTTTGCTAGCAGCAACAGGTATCGAACCCTTTTAATACATTTAACCGGCTTCATTTCCAGCCATTTTTACAGATTCTAGGGCCCGTTGCCTTCCTTTAACCAGCAAGCCAAATGATACTGGTCTGTATTATTTAATTCAGCACAGGCAGGGGGAAGGGCCCATGAAATCTCTGCCCTGAGGAACTGTGAGCCCCACCCTTAAATGTCCCAATAAGACTAGAAAAGCCACAGATACCTTTTAAATTTACCCCAGAATTCCAAAATCCCAACCCAGCACAGAATATCACATAGTAAATCAAAATTCCCAGCAAACAAACAGACAGAGATGTTTACTAGTTAGGTGGGCCGATTCCACCTCTGACAGAGAGCAAGCGCCCTTGGGGAAAGATCCCAGTGGCCGCTCAGGGCGCTTTGCTATCGGTCAGAGTGCTCAGCCTCAAAGAAATCAAGCGTGTGGTTTTTTTTTCTTCACAGACTTCCACATTTACATGAACAAATAGCCTCAAATTAGCAATACATTCATATTTTTAAGAGACACAAACAGAAATTTCACTAGCTAAACAATTTTAAACAACAAAGACACATATTTAAGCAATAAAGACAGATAACATTTCCCATTAAAAACTTTGAATCACCACAGAAGAAAACAAAACAAAACAGAAATAAACAAAAACACTTTTACACAGGCGCATGCCACATTTACAGCACAAAATACCAACAGATCAGTTTCAATTGTGCAGAGATACAGAACAAGTCCTTGAACAGAGGCAGTCAAAAAATCACAAAGGTATTGACTACATTTCAAGGTTTGGAATGAGGATTAACATATTATCTAGAGCCCTTGGGTAACCTGGGTTAAACTTAGGCATGTTATCTAAATTACAGTCCTGGGTCTCCAGAACACTGAGTTGATAAGTTAACTGGAGCCCTCCAATCCTGGGACAGCTGTGCTGTCCCTCCCAGGCAAAGGAAAAATGTGCCCTCTAAGCCCAGTATGAAACCACAGTTTCTACCTGAAATAATCGTACTTTACTTTAGAAATTGGATTACTGCTATTAGTCCCTTTTAAAGACTTTGACATATTAAATAAATCCGAGAGGCAAGCACACTTCCTGCCCCATAAAACTCCGCCTTAAAGCTCCACCCCTGAAATTCCATCCTGCCTCAGTGAGACATTGCTAAATCAGAGGAAGGGGCCTTTGCTGTTTCAAGATGGCGGCCCCCAGGGGAGCGGCAAGTCATGTGGCTGACATGGCGGCTGCCAAGTCATGCAGCCCAAAATGGTGGCTGTCTACACTGTTTTTTTGCAAATCAGGATCCCTAAAAAATAGATGGCCAACATTATATTGTAGACAAACTGAAATCTCATTAGCTGTTTCTACCTTTTACTAGAGGCCCGGTGCACAAAAATTTGTGCACTGGGGGGGGGGGGGGGAAGGGGGGTCCCTCAGCCCGGCCTGTGCCCTCTCGCAGTCTGGGACCCCTCGGGAGATAATGACCTGCTGGCTTAGGCCTGCTCCTGGGTGGCAGAGGGCAGGCCCAATCCCTAGGTGCAGCCCCTGGTCGGGCTCAGAGCAGGGCTGATTGGGGAGTTGGGGCGCCGCCCCCTGTCATGCACAGAGCAGGGCAGCAGGGCGGATTGGGAGGTTTCGATGCCACCCTCAGTCACGTTCAGGGTGGGGCCGATTGGGGGGTTGGGGCACCGCCCCCTGTCACACTCAAGGCAGGGTCGATGGGGAGGTTGCGGCCGCCACACCCTGTCACACACAGAACAGGGCCAATCAGGGGGTTGGGACGCTGCTGCCTGTCACACTCAGGGCAGGGCCAATGGGGAGGTTATGGCTCTACCCCATCACACACAGAGCAGGGCCCGTGGGGGGGGGTTGGGCTCTCCCTCTATCACCCACAGACAGGGCCGATCAGGGGGTTGGGGCGCAGACCTGTCACACTCAGGGCAGGCCCATGGGGAGGTTATGCTCTACCCGTCACACACAGAGCAGGGCCTGTGGGGGGGGGGGGTGGGCGCCTTCCCCTGTCACGAACAGAGCAGAGCAGGGCAGATAGGGAGGTTGTGGCCCCGCCCCCTGTCACTCACAGAGCTTCAGGGTGATCAGGGGGTTTGGGCACTGCCCCCTGTCACGCTGATCCGGTGCCAGGAGGCCTCGCGGCTCCGCTGATCCCGGTGCTGGGAGGCATATTACCCTTTTACTATATAGGATAGAGGCCTGGGGGCCGGCTGGTTTGCCCTGAAGGGTGTCCTGGATCAGGGTGGGGGTCCCCACTGGGGTGCCTGGCCAGCCTGGATGAGGGGATGATGGCTGTTTGCAGCTGGTCACACACCCTTCAGGGTGGGGGTCCCCACTGGGGTGCCTGGCCAGTCTGGGTGAGGGGCTGAGGGCTGCTTTCAGGCTGGCGGTTGTTGATTGAAGCTCCCAACTGCTCCTTTTTTAAATTTTATTCTGGGCCAGCTTTAGCTCTGGCTCTAGCTCTGAGAGCAGGTATCTGGTTTGTTTCGGTTCTATAATCGAAACAATGTATAACTCCAGCTTTGAGATCCCAGCCTATATTTGTTAGAATGTTTCAAACTGCCAGCTGAGAGGCCGGCAAGTCAGGCGGGGAACGTTGGAGTCTGCAGTCACTGGAGCAAGCAAGCCTCATGTTCGCTTCCAGCTGCCTGGCTGCCGGCCGCCATCTTGGCTGACAGTTAATTTGCATAAGGATATGCTGATTAGCCAATGGGAAGGGTAGCGGTCGTACGCCAATTACCATGTTTCTCTTTTATTATTGTAGATAATCATTTTAAAGAATATCAATTAAATTTAAACTGGTCCTTGCATCAAAAATCTTCAGTTGAGGTCACAAAATCAATCCTCCCTTCTCAATCAGACCAATAAGCAAAGGCATTTAGTTATTACAATTACATAATTTTTCCCAATTCAATCTGAACCTTAAACTTTAGTAAACTTTACTTTTTACTTTCAAGCAGCTCGGAAAACCACATTTGAGCCTTGCAAAACAGGTTCTGGCCTACCTGGTCTTTTCAGATGTAAATTGACCACATTCTTCCTTGGGAAGCCAGCCTTAACACCCTTCATTAGCATTTAAAAACTGTTCTTTATTATGGAAATGCCAGTCCTTCTGCTAGAATCTAGCTAGCATCTTTTTTTCTTTGGGTAAATCATCAGTCTTGGGCTCCATCCTGCACATTTGCAAAGAGATTCCAGCTCAAAACTCTATCCAAAATCGAAATATGCGCGCATTAGTTTTAAGCCAGCTTTTCTCTTTACACGTGCACAGAAATCCCAGACGCATTTACTTGGGGAGGGGGTGACCTGTTTTCACAGATCCTCACTCAGACGCCCGCCCGACCGAAGTCGTGGAGCCACACAAAGGAGGGGAGAGGGCAGGCCCCCTCCCTCCACACTCGCACACTTTCACCAGACATTCATTCAGAGTTTAAACAATAACAACTTCCCAACTCCTGAGGGAGCTCTACAGCCTCCCCCAATCTCCTTGAAATGATCAATCAAAATACCCAAAGGAGCAGTCTGAGTCCGTCCCATAACGTCCGTCCAGTAAGTCCACAGAAAACAGAAAAAAAAACACAAAAAATACAAACACAGACAAATACAGATTAGACGATGGCCATGCGCCAACTGGCGGGAGCGACCCGCCTCGTCTCAGATTGAGGGGTTTCTACAGACCTTCCGACTCTGTGGAAGCAAAACTATGCCCCTCCAGATGGAGGATCGGGGCATCCCCCGACTCCTCCCGCCCGTGATCCCCCAGTACATCCACCTAGACCGTTTTGGACACTACAGAATTTCAGAAGTGAGCTCACACAGGACAGATACAGAACAAGTCCCTGAACAGAGGCAGTAGAAAACTGCCTAGGAATGCTTCTCTTCTACCTTTTTTAAAAGATAGGCCAGATTCGAACCCTTAGCCAGTCCGAGTTTTGACTTCCCTCCGGAAGTCCCAGAGACGGTGAATACCATCTAGAAGCCATTCCTCCAGACACAGGACAAGTCCCTTAGAGATAACATATATCACACAGAACAGAATACACAACACACAGACACTTACCGCGGTCAGTCAGACTCTCCGGATCGGGGGTCCCTCGAGGGTCTTGGGGATCCCAGACGAGCCCCCAAATGTTATGCCCAGATTTCAGGATCCCCAAGAAACCACACCAGGGAGCCAGCCGTGTCCGATGCAAAAGCATAAGAGTCTTTATTCAAGCCTGGGCTTGGCTCCCCTACCCTCCTTACTGACGCAGCAGCAAGTGGCAGAGAGAGAGCTAGCCCTGTGGGAAGAGGGGTTTTATAGGGGGTTGGAGTAAGGGGAGGAGAAAGGACTCTGGGCCCTGCCGATTGGCCAGGTGCAAGTCAGTGTCTTGTTACACAGGATGTGGTCATATCTATGGTGCACACTTCCCTTGATTGTCATTGGTTAGTTTAAAGAAGTCCTGGGTGTGGCTAGCAGAGGCTTGGGCTTCCGGGAAGAAGCCTTGCCGAGCACATGGCTGCCCAAAAATGGAGGATCCAGGGTAAGATGGAGGGCGTAGTCCTTGCCCTTTCAGTCTCTACCCATTAGAGGCACTGGACAGTCTGGCAAGTACAGGAATTCATGAATTACTTGATGGCCGCCAGGTTGACATCGGTGAGGGCGGCAGAATGGTTTATGGGTCTGGTACCCAGTAGCTCCAATAATGGTGACCTCCTTTCCCGAGAGAGGCACTACTTTCTAAGTGACTACTGAGTGCTCAGCTCCCATATCAACCATGAAGTCCACAGTCTGGCCCCCAATTTTCATTCTGACCATGGGAGCCTAGCTGAAAAGAGCCTGGTCTGTCCTAGTTGGAATCAGCCATTGCTAGCTCAATGAGATCTGCTTTAGGTGGCTCTGGTTGATAGTGACTGGGTGGAAAAGGGGTCCCAGTTTTCTCACTTTGCCATTTTGGACATTCATTCTTCCAGTGTCCTGTTTCCTTACAATAGGCACACTGGTCTCATCTCAGGCTCACTCTTCCTTTCCCCCCTGATCTGTATTCTTGCTTCCCTTTCTGATCTGTCTGGGAGCCTGAGCCTCTAAAAGCTGCTGCTATTATATTGGCCCTTCTTTGTATTCTTTTTTTTTCCTCCTTCCTTGCCGCAATGTCTCAGTTGATGAAAACCTTGTTTGCTATCTCTAGCAGTTTGGTAACATTTTTTCTGCAAATCCTTCCAGCTTCTGTAATTTTCTCCTGATATCAGGCTGGGCTTGGCCTACAAAAGCGGCATTTACCATGGTTTGATTTTCTGGGGCCTCAGGTTTAAAGGGGGTGTAGATCCAGTATGCCTCACACAGTCTCTCATAGAAAGCTGCTGGACTTTCATCAGGCTTCTGGAAAACCTCAGAGATTTTAGCCATATTGGTGGGCTTCTTGGCTCTGGCCCTGACCCCCTGGAGGAAGGCCAGCTGATATCTTTCTAGCCCGGCCCTTCTGTCTTCTGAGTTCAGGTTCCAATCGGGTTTTTTTGGGGGGAAGGCCTCCCTGGCCCATCTGTTTGTATCTAATATCTTGCCGGGACCTGGGTCTGGAGCCACTTCTGAGCCTGTTACTACTCTAATGTGCTTCTCAGTGTTAAAGAACATGAAAAGGAGCTGCTTGCAGTCCACCCAGGTGGGCTTCTGGGTCTGGAAGATCATTTCTAGGAGGTCTACCATGGCCTGAGGTTTTTCAGAATAAGTTGGGGTGTGATGGTTCCAATTTAGGATGTCACTTGTGGTAAAGGGCTGATAATAATAGATTGGCCCTCCCTCCTGCAAGGTCCCATCTTCACAAGTACTTGGGCACCCCAAATCTCCCTGAGAGGCTTCTGACATGCTGGTTGTGGCTTGGGCCCTTGATCAGCTGAACGCAAGCGCTGCCCAACTGGCTCTGGAGAGCCTGGTTGAGGAGAGACGAAGGGGTGCGGTGTTTCCAGACTTTCTGGACCTTCCAGACCAGCAGGGGGAGCACTTGGTGCTGCCTGTGGCACATATGGAAGTGGTAAAACTGGCGGGACTTCCTCAGGGGGTCCTGGCAGAACAGGGGGCTGGGGTCCCTTCTGAGAGACCTGTTTCTTTTCTCCTGCCTGCTTCTCTTCTGCTTTCTCCTGTCCTGCCTGCTTCTTTTCTCCTGCTACTAAAATCTTACTCTGTCCCTTCTTACACACGCAGAACTGGACCCAAGGCGGCAAGGTTTGAGCAATTTCTAACCTGCTGTCTATTGTAAGGAGACTGATCTGGGTGTCCAGGGTCCTTCGTGACTACATTCCAGACTGCCCTGACCAGTCCCTTATCTAGAGAGCCTTCCGAGGGCCAGCCAACCCCAAAGGCTGGCCATTCTAATTCACAGAATTTCTGCAGTGTTTTGGGGTTCATTTTAATACGATAGTCTCCATTGAAACCCTTTTTAAAATTTTTCAACATGCAATTGAGAACAGTGGGTTTACTTTTTCCTGACCCCATGATGATTGGTGTCGAGAGACAGACAAGGGAGGGGGTGACCTGTTTTCACAGATCCTCACTCAGATGCCCGCCTGGCCGTGTCCCTTTGGGGGTTTGGATTTGTCTTAGCTAAGGTGCACCCGTATAAACCCTGGGCCTGGTCACCTCCACGTGGGGGTGAGTCACCGTTATGCCTTATGACAAATCTCGGAACTGCAGGTTGGGGCCCATTCAGACTCCGTAACCAAGGTCGTGGAGCCACACAAAGGGTAGGAGAGGGCAGGCCCTCTCCCTCCACACTCACACACTTTCACCAGACATTCACTCAGAGTTTTAAAAAAACAGTCCACTCGATTCCTGACTAATTTACCTAATGAAGTCCTATGACTTCCGGGAAGGTGGTCAAGCTCCCCCTTCCACTCACTTGGAGTGGGCCTAACTGATGGGGGCCCCTACCTTACTGATTCTGTCGACAGGTCCAGAAGTGTCTGTCCACTTTCTCCAGATGCTGGCTGGGTCCTAGGCTGAGGTCCGGGAGTGTCCAGAGTCCCCCGGTTCAATTCTGCTAAAATCAGCAGGGCATGCCTTCCGGAGGCCTATCCCATGCCCCCAGGCCCCAAGCCCTATCCCCTCACTGGAGGCCAAAAAGGCCAAGTGCAGTTGGGTTCCCGGTCTCAGGGAACCAGTTGTTGCAGAAGACCACAGAAAAACCAAGCGATGCTTTAGAGGAAAGGAGTGACACTGTTTATTTATGCCAGCAGACTCAGGGTATAACTTTCCAAATCTGAGTAAAGTAACATGCAGGGGGCTTCTCCTTTATATCTCCCTGTGGTCTTTGTCCCGCAAATATGGATTATGCTTCCAGTTCTTTTCACGGGCCTTGCAAGAAGGCCCCCAGTTGTTGGGGGTCTCTGGGCCATATCTGATGCTTTGGTCTGGTGCCAGTGTTAATAATCCTCCTCCAGGGCAGTGCACTGTTCAGTTTTATAGCCTCTGTAACAGGTTCTGCAAGACCAGTTTCTGGGAAAGAAGTAATGACTTATTTATAGGTTATCAAGAATGTACACTGGGCTGGCTGGCATGGATTCTGATTGCTAGCCCCCCAAATATCAGGGTTACATTGGAATTAGCTTTTTAGCTTCCTCAATGGTATAAGACAATAGCTGGAGAGTTTACTCATCTATTAGCAGGTCAGATCTGAGAAAGGTGAGTATAAAGGGGCTAATTTGTAACTTTCCTTTAGGTGCAGCTCTCATTCTCATGAGGCCTATGGGTAACATAGACACCCAGGACTCTGCAGCTTTTTGGCATAGCTTGGTTAGAATCCTTTTTAGGGTTTAGTTAGGTTTTTTTTTAATTTTTTTACTTTACCCAAGAGTTGAGGTTTTCATGATGAGTGTGATAGTTGATTTCTAAAGCTTGAGTCAGTTGTGTAATTTTGGCTATAAAAGAGGGTCTATTGCCACTCTGTAAGTTTCTTAGTAGTCTATATTTGGGTAATATTTCTTTAAGTAAGTACATGGCCACTTCAGCAGTTTTTCTGTTTTGGTAGGAAAGGCTTTAATTTATTTGGTCAGTGTCTATAAATACTAGCAAATATTTAAATCCAGCTTTAGGGGGGATATGAGTGAAATCAATTTGCCAATTCTCCCTGGAGTGCTCCCATGTTGAATTGGTGTCCGGAGGGGAGAAGGAGCGAGGTAACTCTGAGGGTTATTTTTCTAGCAGAGCACACACCCTCAGGTCACGTTCTTTATAGTTTTATGAAGGCTTTGTGTCACAAACAGCTGGGAGACAAGGGTGGTAAGAGTATCTCTCCCCAAGTGAGTGTCATCATGGAGCACTTTGATGTACAGTTCCATGATAAGGTTTGAGGTAACAAAAGTTTATTGTCCTTTGACATCCAGCCTGCTGGGTTTGTAGAGAATTTATTCTCAAAGGTCCAAGATACCTCCTCTGTGGCGTAGGAGGGGCCTTCAGGGAGCTAAGGGAGGTGGGGAACAGAGCTACCTCTAGGGTGATTGATGAAAACTGTGCTGCTATCTTAGCTGCCCAATCTGCTGGCAGTGGTTCTCAACCTTGGCTGAACATTAGAATCACCTGGGAATCTTTTTAAAATCCTGATTTCTGGGCCTCATCCTCCGGAAATTCTGTTTCTTTGTTACTAATGGTGTGCCCTCCACCCATAACAAAGAAACAGAATTTCTGGAGGATGAGGCCCAGAAATCAGGATTTTAAAAAGATTCCCAGGTGATTCTAATGTGCAGCCAAGGTTGAGAACCACTGTGCTAATGTATTGCCTTTGATTACATCTGTGTCCCCCTTGTGGTGGCCCTAGCAGTGTATTATTACAGTGGGGCCTTGACTTACCAGTGTCCCGACTAACGAGTTTTTTGAGATACCAGCTGTCTCTCGGCCGATTTTTTGCATTGAGTTGATAGAGTAATTTGAGTTAACGAGCTCTTTAACGAGCTCGGTCTCGGAACGAATTAAACTCGTAAGTCAAGGCCCCACTGTACTTCTTGGAGTGGCGTTACAGATGTCAGTAGTGTTAGGGTTTTTGGCCCGTGACACAGGCTGTGAAAGAATTCACAACTAAAAGAAGAGATAGATACAGAGAGAAAGTTTATTTTACTTCCCTAAAGGGAAAAGGCCTGTGCATTGCTAATCAATGCAAAGGCAAGGAACAAAAGCTGCCCTACTCCCCCTTTAAAGCCTTGGATAGTAAGGGAGGGGGATTTTCCGGCTGCTGTTATTGCTAAGTGAAATTGAGCTGACATCAGGAGGGTTGTCTTTGTTAGTTCTTCAGGAGACAGTCCAACAGATGTCCTAGGGAGGTATCTCATCAGTATTTTTCCCAAGTTTGTAAAACATTCTTAGAGCAAAAGTTATGAAGAGTTCAAAAGAGGCTTGTTTGAAGAGGAGGGGGAAAGGGATGGAACTTTCTGTTCATTATTCCTGGGTTGTAAACCAGCAGGAAGGAGGGGTATGTATGTAAGAATGAAGTCTTGAGAGTCGTTTATCTTGTCCCTCAGTTTGAAGAGAGGGGCTGTTTGAACCAGAGGAGCTAACAATCTTGGGGTTTAAATTATTAGGTGCTTCTCTTTAACTGTGGAAGGCTACAGCAAAGAAAAGGAAAAGGTTTCTTTTTTCCTTCTAACACTCCCCCCTCAGAGATTCCCATCCCTAAAATCTTTTAGGGTTAATGAGGCAGCAAGGTCCATCTTCTGTAATTGCTTCCCTTCTGTTAAGGGGCATCAATACTACTTGAGAGTTCAAATGAGAGTCACCTGGGGAGAGAGGTCTATAATGGAAGTCCTGAAGTCTAGGGCTATGCTTCAAGGAGTGGCGGACGATTATACAGTGGGGCCTTGACTTACGAGTGTCCCAACTAACGAGTTTTTCGAGATATGAGCCGTCTCTCGGCCGATTTTTTGCTTTGAGTTTCGAGCTAAAATTCAGGTTACGAGCCAGCTTCAGATACCCCACCGCTAGTTGGCGCAGTGAACGTCACAGTGAACGCCACATCAGCCCAGCATCACGTGTCTCACTCGTTCACTTTTTGATTTGACATATGAGTAATTTGAGTTACGAGCTCTGTCACGGAACGAATTAAACTCGTAAGTCAAGGCCCTACTGTATTAATGTTTAGTTATTACATTACTTATTGTATAGGTTTTTTGTATCTGGAAGAGGAACTTGATGTCCTTATTAGACTCACAAGAGTTAGCCCATTGATGTTCCTGTGGGGACTTATAATAGGTTTATTTCGAGATAAAAAAGTAGGTCATAAAAAAGTTAGGTATTTGTTAAGGTCATAGGCATATAACCTATACAAACAGAAAGAACACAAAGTTTAATCAATATAGAGAATTATAAACCAATTGAGAAGGCTTTTGCTGGAAAGAAAGTAAGCAGTGACAATTTGATAGATTGTCTGTAGGCAGAATATCTCTGGTGATGTTATCAGGTGCTGAGGTCTGTATAAAACTTTCTTAAAACTTTGAAAACAGTTAATTGCAATGGAGTTTAATACCTACAATTGGGCATTGTGATTTTTATTGAAACAAAATTTCTCTCCCTAGAATCACCCTCATTTTTATTAAAGAGACTATATTAGGTTTTAACTTGACCTTATTATTTGTATAAACACAATAAGAATAGTAACTGATTATAAGTCTCTTTTGGATTTACTTTGCTGGAATTTCACTTATAAGGAATATCTAGGTTGAGCTTCAGTCAGCCCTTCAGGACATAGAAGCCAAGCCACACAGTTGCCATCTGGCTTTGCCTGTAAGGGTCTGAGTGGATTCCTCAAGTTCTTGAGGTCACCAAAATGTCTTGAGGTTCTCTCTGCCATCTCCCAGGAAAGCAACCTTTGTTCCTTACCTGGAAAGAGTGCTGTGAACCAAATGAACAAGCAAGGTACCAGGCCATTTCTCCAAGGTAATCTTATTGGCTTTAAAGTTAGTCTTTTATTCCTTAAGGCTTTTGGTGACATCCAGAGTCCTAGCATGTCTCTCTCAAACATGACATTCCAGTCAAAGTCTTGGTTAATAGACCTGCAATTGGAACTTGGTTTTATAAAGTGAATAGATTCTTATTGGATTTATGCAAACAAATATATTGCTATAAAAATAATGCTCACTCATTGAGAGCTGTCAAATTCTGGAGGGATCAGGGAGGGAGAAAAACATAAATGCCTCAATATTGTTTATGAAGGTATAATTTATTAAACAAACTTTCTTATACCTGGAAAACAGAAATATTTCTTAAAAATTAGTGATGTTTTGAACAAAGTCATAATAATAATAAATGACAAACTTAAAATGACATGGTTATAGACTTGACTATAAAACAATTGACAAAGAACCTTGCTTTTCTGTAAGATATAACATTCCAGGATAACAATTTCTTGGCAAATAATAATTGTTATGAAGTGACATAAAGTTTATATTCTTAGATTCAATGTAGAGTTTTAAGATATAAAGAACAAACAATATGCAAGATTTTAAAATGCTGCACATAGCTTATTAGAAGTGTACATTGAGTACTGGAAACAATTTATAAATGCCTCAATGTGTGGATCACAAACATCTGAAGTTCTACCACCAGATGTCTCCAATAGGGAACTATTACACTAGGCTTGTCCACTGTCATGGACAGGATACTTGTTACTTCTGAGAATTTCCCATTTGAACTTGGCTGTGGATCTTTGTATGTTCCTTCCCAGTGTAAACTGAAATTTACAGAACATTCATTTTAATAAAACATATATATGTATACAATTAATTATAGTTATTATCTTTAATTTTTATTTGGTAAAAGCTTCCCATGTAATTTTTCAAGCATATTAAATAGGCCTAATTAGTTTAAAACTTAGGAGAGAGAATAAGTCCTTGAGGTATTTCAGGGCCCATAATAATAAGTTAAAGTCATTTTTCTGTTAAAAAAGGCTTTTGGAATTTAAACTTTGGGAAGATTGTCAAATATACTTAACCAAAATATTATATTGTAAATCTTTTATAAATCTAGGTAAAATAAATGTATAGTTTTATGGTAATAACTTTAAAAGATATTAATTAAATTTAAACCAGTTTTAATATTAAATATTTTGTCTATAGGATCTTGCTTAATTTTCTGTCAGCCAATGAGATATTATATCCTAGTAGTGCCATCCAGAAGCAGAAAACACACCACATACATAAAGACCATACACATGATTTAGATTATTAATTTTTGTAGAGAAGACATAAGATTTTTTATTTGTTTTTGATTACTTTTAAGATAATTAAAAAGAGGGAGAGAAGTTCCCAAACACCAAGCAGGAAGACCTATTGAGACTTTCAATGAAAGTGTTAAGGGCTGTGATGGTGGAAACAAAGTCTAGGCTCCAATTTAAGGACTTAAGCAACAGGAGGGAGCCTTGGTGGTCCGCTTTGGTTCCCTGAAGTTAGAAACCCTGGTGACATGACAAGAGTGGGGTTGTTAGAAATAATAGGACAGAAGGGGTCCCTTCAAATGTCAAGGGTGATCAGGACCTGACTCACTGGACCTCGTCACCCAGGTGTTGTCTGGGGATGGTCCTGTGGATGGGTGACTCCATATACAGTAGACAGGTTTATCTTTTATTTAGTACTAGAGTCCCGGTGCACGGATTCATGCAGGGGGAGGGGAGGTCCCTCAGCCTGGCCTGCACCCTCTTGCAATCTGGGACTCCTCAGGGGATGTAGCAGTGCGCCAAGAGGCAGGCGGCCAGGGAGGAGCCTGAGCAGGCTCCACGCTGCTCACTCTCATCCCAGACCACTGCACCTGCTGCAGAGTTGGGAGAGGCTACTGCCGCCGCAGCTGCACTTGCCAGCCATGAGCCTGGCTTCTGGCTGAGTGGCACTTCCCTTGTGGGAGTGCACTGACCCCCAGGGTGCAGCTCCTGCATTGAGTGTCTGCACCCAGGTGGTCAGTGTGTGTTATAGTGACTGCTCGACTGGTTGTTCCAGTTGTTTGGTCATAACGGTCGCTTAGGCTTTTATATATATAGATTAGAGGCCCAGTGCATGAAATTCTTGCATGGGTAGGGTCCCTAGGCCTGGCCAGCAATCAGGGCCGATCAGGTTCCCTGCCTCCCCACCTCCTCCTTCCCTCGCTTCCTCAGTGCCCTGCTGCTGCCGCCTGCCATGTTCCACATCGCCCCCTGGTAGTCAGTGCACATCATAGCAAGTGATCAAACTCCCAGTCTCACAGTCGAATTCCCAAAGGGACACTTTGCATATTAGCCTTTTATATATATAGATTATATATACAGATTGCCGTGTATTGAGAAAGAACTTACTCTGCAGCCAGACAGGTAGGTAGGTTTCCCCCACACAATGACAAAGAGCAAGAGAAAGTGTAATGGAAGTAATCCTAGGTCCTTTTAAAGAAATTAGCTGGAGGAA
>NW_005871077.1:8224130-8227204 GCF_000147115.1 Myotis lucifugus
TAGACCAGACATCTTCCAGATGACCTTCCAGACGTCCTTCCGGACAAAGCCATGGTGGTGGGGCTGAGGCAGAGGTGGTTAGGGGCAATCAGGCTGGCAGGGGAGAGCAGTTAGGGTGATCAGGCTGGCAGGGGGGTCAGTTAGGGGTGATCAGGCCAGCGGGAGGCTGGTTAAGGGTGATCAGGCCAGCATGGGGGGTGGTTAGGGGCAATCAGGCTGGCTGGGGGGGCGGTTAGGGGCGATCAGGCAAGCAGGGGGGGTGGTTAGGAGTGATCAGGCAGGCAGGCAGAGGGGTTAGGGGCAATCAGTCAGGCAGGCAGGTGAGTGGTTAGGAGCCAGCAGTTCCAGATTGCAAGAGGGATATCTGACGAGGGGTCCCGGATTGGAGAGAGTGCAAGCTGGGCTGAGGGACCCCCCCCCCCCCCAATGCATAAATTTCATGCACTGGGCCTCTAATCATCACTAGAATAACTCAACTTCAATTTTTGTTCTGCAAAAACGTGTCTCTATACTTTGTCATCTATTATTAATACCCATATACTTTTTTCTCAACTTAATTTGAACTTTTAACTCTTAGAAATCTCAATTTCCAATGATAACCAAAAGTAAATACCAGCATTCCTTAGATTGATGTTTATGAACACATTTTAAATATACTCTTACTTTCAAGAAAACACACCTTCAACAAAGTATAACATTATATAATAGTTTCAAATTCACTTTATAGACTTTTTGCAATAAAAAGCTAAAAGCAGGCAAACTTAATTAAGACTTGTCTAGCAATCAATGTTTCAGTATTTCATGTAATTTAAAAATATCTAGATGTTGCCGGGACCGGTTTGGCTCAGTGGATAGAGCGTCGACCTGCGGATTGAAGGGTCCCAGGTTCGATTCCGGTCAAGGGCATGTACCTTGGTTGCGGGCACATCCCCAGTAGGGGGTATGCAGGAGGCAGCTGATCGATGTTTCTCTCTCATCAATGTTTCTAGCTCTCTATCTCTCTCCCTTCCTCTCTGTAAAAAATCAATAAAAATATTTAAAAAAAATATCTAGATGTTTAATAACTTTAATTATTTAACCCAGCAATATTTCAAGATTTTTTAATTTACCAAAGACTTTGGAAAACTATATATAGGCAAATATAATTATTACTAAAATGCTTTATCAAAAACCATTTATTTTAGTTATACTTATTTATTGTCTTAACAACTTTATGATATTTTAAAGCCAATTATTATTCATTTTCCTGATAAATTTTGTAACAGGAATAACATAACCTTGACAACTTTTAGGAGGCTGGAGAAAAGATGGGGGGAGACATTGGGGGGATTGGGGCAGAGTAGCAGGCCCCACAGCTTGTTCCCAGGACTGCACTCCCAGGCCTTCAGGTGCTTGGATTCAAAAGCATCGTATTCTTTTCTTTATAAGGGGCGGTGCCCCCCTCCTTGCTGCTTCTGCAGCTTTCACAAGGACATTGTCACAGTTCCTGCTCTCTAGGAGAATTTGGAGTGTTTAAAAGGATTTACTTTTATAAATTTTCTTTAATTATATTACCCAGGGGCTTAGAAAGACATGACTAAAAGTGAGATTCCAAAGGCTGCAGTTGAAGGGATAGAGTGAAAGGGTATTGTTGAGGATGCCCCATTCACCCCAGTGATCAAACAGGTTTTGGAAGAAAGAGGCCTTGGTGAGAGAGTCAGAGCAGAGAAAGCAACCCCCACATATAATAAGATCTAATTAGCTTACCTGTAACATCAAGGGCCACCCTTGGCTCCTTCCCTTCAAAGGTAATGTTCTTAGTGGGGGTGATAAGATCATTGGACCCCATCAGCTCAAGGCCATTGTATGGGTAGGTTCTGATCCTGGGGACCCTCCAGCCAGTCACCAAACTTGGGACAGAGGGGGCACGGCCCTTGAGGTGACAAATGGCTTAAAACTGAGTCGTTTGTTTCTATGAAATGGCTTTCTTGCTCTTCCTCTGCCCTGTCTCAGGTATTAAAAGTACTGAAGGTGCCCAGCCGGCGTGGCTAAGTGGTTGAGCCACTGAACCAGGAGGTCTTGGTTTGATTCCCAGTCTAGGCCTGGGCTGTGGGCTCAATCCCCATTGGGGAGCCTGCAGGAGGCAGCCCATCAATGATTCTCTCTCATCACTGATGTTTCTAGCTTTCTCTCCCTCTCCCTTCCTCTCTGAAATCAATGTTTTAAAAAAAGTACTGAAAGTTATTCCTACCGGTTGCTCAGTGGGGGTCTGGGGTTCTAAGACTAGTTTCTGGTAACTTTCCTAATACCTGAGGCTGTCAGTTGAATAAAATGCATCACTAAAGTGCTTGGCCCTTAACAGAAATTATAAAGGGCTAGCTTAGACATAGAAAAGGGAACACGCATCTGAACAACTCCTTTAACAGGCTTTTGATGAGTGTTTTGGGTTTCTTAGGCTATGTTCCTAGAAGTGGGATCACTGGGTCAAAATGGCAGTTCCTATTTAATTTTTTTGAGGAAACTCCATACTGTTTTCTGTAATGTCTGCACCAGTCGGCACTTCCAGAGACAGAGGAGAAGTTGGAGAAGAGAAGTTAACTCTATCCCAGTGAGGGCCACCAAAATGTTAGGGTTTTTGGCCAGTGTGGGCCGTGAAAGAATTTATTTTACTTCCCCCAGAGGGAAAGGACCAGTGCATTGCTAATCAATGCAAATGCAAGGAACAAAAGCTGCACCGCTACCCCTCCCCCCCCCCCCCGCCCCCTTTTAAAGCGAGGGATTTCGGGCTGCTAATTGCTAGGTGACATTGAGCAGAGCTTAGGGTGGTTATCTTTGTTAGTTCTTCAGGAGACAGTCCAACAGAAGTCCTAGGGAGGGGTCTTATCAGTATTTTTCCCATGTCTGTAAAACAGTCTTAGAGCCAAAATTATGAATAGTTCAAAAGAGGCTTGTTTAAAGAGGGCATGGGAGGTGGGAAGGGACTTTCTAATTCATTATTCCCTGGGTTGTAAACCCAGACGGAGGAGGGTATGTATGTTAGAATGTAGTCTTTGAGAGTAGCTTATCTTGTCCCTCAGTTTGAGAGAGGGGCTATT
>NW_005871077.1:8227599-8231509 GCF_000147115.1 Myotis lucifugus
CCTCATCAGAAATAACCACCTTTTAAAACCAACCTCTTTTTTTTATTTTTTATTTTTTCTTTATGGATTTCAGGAGGAGGAAGGGGAGAGGGGAGAGAGAGATAAACACCTCCAATGATGAGAGAGAATCACTGATTGCCTGCCTCTCTGCACTCTACCCACCTGGGAATCGAGCCCACAACCCAGACATCTGCCCCTTGACTGGAATCGAACCCAGAACCCTTTAATCCGCAAGCCGATGCTCTATCACTGAGCCAAACCGGCTATAGCTAAAAGAAACCACTTTCAATTCTATATTACCAATACCACATTCTTTTTCACCCAACTTAATTAGAATTCTTAATTCTTAGAAACCTTAATTTTTAGTGACAACTAAAAGCAATACATTTAATAACTTTCAGAAATCGTTTTTTTAATTGGCAAATACACTCACATTTTTAAGAGGCATAACAGAGATAACATGAATCATTCCTTTGGTGTCCTTGACCACTTTTAGGAGGCTGGAGAAGAGACAAGGGGAAATATCTGGCTTGGGTATTTCAGTGGCTTCAGTTTTAAAGTACCATTTTCCCTTTCACATTGAGATGGGGTGAAAAAGTTGCCTCTGCTGCTTCCCCAGCCTGCACAGGGTTTGGGGGTGGTATTAATTCCCCATTGTTCTCAGGGCCGCAGCAGCTCCTGGATCTCCAGAAGGAGATATAGAATATTTTAAAAGACTCACTTTAACAAAATTTCCTTCAATTACCTTAGCCTTGTTTACAGTTTTAATTACCCAGAAGCTTATACTAGACAAGATGCCCCTCCCTAATAAGGGAATGAAGCATCCCGGATCTATAAGAAAGGCATAATTAAAAGTGAGATTCCCAAGGCTGCAGCCTAAGGGTAGAGTGAAGTGGTAGTGCTGAGGATGCTCGTCCACTACTGTGTATGAGTTCCCCCACGTCCCGTGTGGTTCAGGGTTCAGGATCTGGAGGAGGGGCTGCACACAAATGACAGAGACGAGACAAGAGATAATTTGGAAATATTGGGGGGCCAGGCAGGCAAGCCCAACTCAAGGGGAAGGACTTCCACTGGTGCCCAGGCCTCGCCAACCTTTTATTCAACTTTGGATACACATAAAGCCCTTAGGCAGCTAATTGCAATAACAGACAGGCTATCTTAAAGGTCAGTAAATATTAGAAGGATTTACCCTGAGACTATTTGATCAGGAAATAGCTTGAGCCCCCATTGTCAGGACTAGACAATCAGTGCATAACTCTGGCCCTTGCCATGGGTTCAAGGTTCACCAGCGTTCCGGGATCCTTGTTTGCACTTCTCTGCTAGTGAAGACAATGGGCGGCTTTCTGCACACCCCAGTGATCACACAGATTTGGGAAGAAAGAGGCCCCAGTGAGTGAGTCAGAGCAGAGCAAGCAGCCCCTGTATCTAATAGAAATGTAATGGATTTACCTGTCACATTAAAGGTCACCCAAGGCTCTGTCCATTCAATTTTGATGTTCTTAGTAGGAGCTAACTGGAACATAGGGCCCCTTCAGTTTCAAAGCCATCGTGTGGGTAGGTTCTTGTCTGGAGACCCTCCAGCTCCCGGAACAGTCCATCTTTTAGTGGTCACACTTGCATGGTTTTTGAGGAGGCCCCTTCCCAGGGCATTCATTTTCCAGTGTCCTTCTTGTCCGCAGGGTGGTTTTTTTTTCTCTTCCTTTGCCCTTAGTTGTTAAAAACATTGAAAGCTATTTCTACCAGTTACTCAGTGGGGGATCTGGGGTCCCAAGGCTAGTTTTTCTAACTTTTTCCTAATGTCTGGGGCTGCCTGCTGGATAAAACCCATCCTCAGATGCTTTGCCCTCAACATATTTGTGGTTGAGGTTTGTGTACTTTTGTAAAGCTTTTGTTAATCACTCCCGAAAAAGGGAAAGGTTTTCATTCTTTCTTAGAATAACCCTTTTTATTTTGTCATAATTAACAGGCTTAATAGTACAGTTTTTATCTCTTCTATGAGATAAGTAACCATATGGGTCCAGCGGTCCCTTTCCTCTCGTCCTTCATCTGTCCCAGTTTTATAGACCCAGTTAGTGTTCTGATCTGGAATTGCATCTCCCCTTGGTTGGTATGTGATGTTGAGCATGACAACCAGTTAATTCATCAGCATAGGCCCTTGCAGCTCCTATTATGTGCTGCTTTTCATCTACAGTACAGCAGTGGGAGAGAGCAATTTGTAAATCATTCCAAGTTAAATTGTAAATCAATGTCAAGTGATTACACCCCTCTATGAATTTGCTAGGGTCTTCGGAAAAGGAAGCATGTACTTGAACAACTCCTTCACCAATCTCCCTGTTTGCTACTTCCCTCAGAGATAACATGTTAGGGTTTGGGTGATAATAAGTTCTGCTCCTGGTACTGGCAGGACTGTAAGCAGGTGCCAACAATTCTGCTGTGGAGGGAGGATTAAACAGTGGCAGTTGTTCTTTGGAAGGGGTAGTGAGCTGAGAAGCAGGCTGTTCCACCTTTGGGATGGGTTTTGTTTGACCCTCTAGAGCAGTCGTTGGCAAACTGCGGCTCGCGAGCCACATGTGGCTCTTTGGCCCCTTGAGTGTGGCTCTTCCACAAAATACCACGTGCGGGCGCGCATGTACAGTGCGATTGAAACTTCGTGGCCCATGCGCAGAAGTCGGTTTTCGGCCTAGGGGAGTCTATTTTGAAGAAGTGGCATTAGAAGAAGTGGGGGTATGTTCACTGAGGTCGACCCCTCAGATTGAGGACGTTTTTAGCAAAGGCCAGCTTAGGAGTACCCTAATTAAGTTAATAACAATGTACCTACCTATATAGTTTAAGTTTAAAAAATTTGGCTCTCAAAAGAAATTTCAATCGTTGTACTGTTGAAATTTGGCTCTGCTAACTAATGAGTTTGCCGACTACTGGTTTAGACAAAGGCTAGAGGAGGGGGAAAAGCATTTAAGGTAAAAAGGTTTTGTCAGACTATTATTTTTTAGAGAGAGGAATTAGGAAATGCATTATTGCTTATGGAAAAGATAAAGACTTAATGAAAAAATGAACAGAGGAAAATAAAATCAAGTTTTGCATTTTGAATATAATCATTAAGTCTACCCCTAAAAATGTCTCTTTGTTATTCATAGAAATATAAATTTTTTTTGTAAATAGGACCAGTCTGCCTTTTCTTTCAACTATATTCCATGGCTTTGTATAATAAGTGTGTGTGTGTGTGTGTGTGTGTGTGTGTATATATTATATAATATATATATATCTTTATTTTATTTTTTTTATTAAATTTTTATTGTTCAGATTACATTTGTTCCTCTTCCCCCCCCCATAACTCCCCTCCTTCCAGTTCCCGCCCCACCCTCCGCCCTCACTCCCCACCCACTGTCCTCATCCATAGGTGCACGATTTTTGTCCAGTCTCTTCCCGAATCTCCCATTCCCCTTTCCCCCCCAAGAATAGTCAGTCCATTCCCTTTCTATGTCCCTGATTCATTATAATCACCAGTTCATTCTGTACATCAGATTATTTATTCACTTGATTCTTAGATTCACTTGTTGATAGATGCATGTTTGTTGTTCACAATTTGTATCTTTACCTTTTTCTTCTTCCTCTTCTTAAAGGATACCTTTCAGTATTTCGTATAATACTGGTTTGGTGGTGATGAACTCCTTTAGCTTTTCCTTATCTGTGAAGCTCCTTTATCTGACCTTTCAATTCCTGAATGAAAGCCTTTGCTTGGAAAAAGGAGCCTTGGGTTGTAGGTTCTTGGGAATTCAGCACCTTTGAAATAATTTCTTGCCAATTTCCCTTCTGGCCCGGCAAAGATTTCTTGTTGGAGAAATCCAGCTGAAAGGACGGAATGGGGAATTCCCTTTGAGAGGAAAATGAGGCTTTTTTTTTTCTTTGGCTG
>NW_005871077.1:8231859-8238734 GCF_000147115.1 Myotis lucifugus
TCAAGTTTATAGCAAGCCCTCAAAATTGCGATTCTTAGCTCCATATCCTCCATTTCTGTCATGTTTTTTTGTCTCCGCATCTTTTATGCTTTCTTGGTGCACCCCCTTGTGGTCTTTGTGCGCAGTCTTGTTCTAGCCAAGCCTTAATTGTTGTAGTTAACACTAGAGGGATTTGACCACCAGGCCGACTGGCTGTAGGAATCAGCTATGTGGAAAACTTCAGTCCTCTGGGGAGGCGCTAGTCCAGCCTTTGCCTGAGGCAATCGGCAAATGGCTCTGCGCAGGGTTTGGGCGGGGCGGGCTCAACAGGGCGGGGGGAGGGAGCAGCTATGGCCGCTCTCAGTCCGTCTCCAGGGGCTCTGCCTCTCTGTCCCCGCAACCGCTGCAAACCTCGGAGGGACCGTAGCCAGACAGTCCCGCTTCTCCCGTTTGAGTCTGGGTCCCTAGAGACTCGCCCGGATCTGTAGCCCAGAGTCTGAGACTCACTCCCGACTGAAAACGACAACCGCGCCCTCAGCCACCAGCCCGCTTTGCGTGCGCACCGCCGCACCACCGTACCTTTAAATTTTCCACACTGCGCCTCCTCTAAGCCTCGTAATGCTGTTGTTTTTCCTTCCAGTTGAAGAGTCCCTCCTCAGCCAGCCTTCCTGTGGTTCTGGGTGATGTCCGTTCCGTCTTTTAGTTGTATTTTTGAAGTGGTTGTTCGAGGCAGCAAACTCCGGTGTTTACCTATGCCGCCATCTTGGTTTTTCTCTATATATCTTTATTCTTATGACTTCACAGAATTCCATTGCATGAGCAGAATTTACTTAACTACTTATTGCTTCATAGGCATTTAATTTGAATTCAATTTTTCAGTATTATAAATGGCAAATTTTAACAGATTTTGCCCAAATAACTTAGCCTCTATGAATATTTATTTCAAATATTTTAAAATCAGTTATACCAATTTATAAGTGGAAAAACATATTAGCAAGGTGGGAGTACTTTTATTTCCTGAGAAGTCCTATCTTTTCCTACTCCATACATATCTTTAGAGTATTGTAGATAGGTGACTTAAATCCTGTTCCTCTTTTCTGTTTAGCACTTTATATACAGAAGTGCCCCAAGACAAAGTTGTGAACTATACATTTTGGAAGCAGGTACAATGAGTCTTTCCTACATTGGTTTTACTGTTTTTCACCTGATTCCCTTTGCACGTGCCCCTTGTTTTCCCCTGTGTACGCCAGGCCTTTCATGGTGGCTTCTGGCTGGATCCCCTCTTGGAGCAGGTCTTGTTCTTCCATTGCTCTTTTTCTCTGGCCCCTCTGTTTTAAAAGGGTGTCCCAAAATTCACACAAGAAGTAATTTTTATAGAAAACACAGGTTTATAATTAAAAATTGTAAATTTTTTATTGATTCATAAAGTATACAGTATAGGGTTATGTATGGAATAGCATATCGGGTAAACTGGATTATCATGTCGCGATAGCGAGCACCATTAACTGTTATTGCCTGAGCAGCCGCATTTTCGAAGAAGAATGGTCCGATGATGCCTCCAGCCCAAAATTCACACCAAACAGTGACACGTTGTGGATGCAGTTGTTTCTCAACAATCACTCGTGGATTTTCTGAACCCCAAATGCGACAATTTTGTCGATTAACCAAGCCATCAATATGAAAATGAGCCTCATCGAAATTCAGCCACATTTATGCAAAACAGTCATGAAAATTTCAACAAAGAGTGTATATGTGCCAGCAAAGCTGTGGAGGCCATTTACCCGATATGCTATTCCATACATAACCCTATACTGTATACTTTATGAATCAATAAAGAATTTACAATTTTTAATTATAAACCTGTGTTTTCTATCAAAATTACTTCTTCCGTGAATTTTGGGACACCCTTTATGAGTGAAGATGCTGTCCAGTGTTCTACTATTCATTTAGTGCCTTGAGAGGTGATCACTCTGGCTAATCAGATATACTAACTGGTACTATGTTACTAGAGAACAGGTAACATTTTATTTTTGTTACTCCTCACCCAAGGATATTTTTCCCCCATTAATTTTCAGAGCGATTGGAAGGCAGGGAAGGAGGAGAGAGAAATATCAATGTGAGAGAGACACATAGATTGCTGCCTCCCACACATGCCCTGACTGAGCAGGGGATCAGCCAGGGTGAGAACAGGTAATATCCCATAGATCTCACTTTGTGTATTAATGAGTTCCTATAGATGATTGCATTTAGCTGAAGTGGTAGCCCAAAAGAAATTCATCAGCCATCTAAGCACTGGCAAGCACTTCCTGAGACAATGTTACTTGTTCTTGTCCTAGCTTATACAATAGTTTATTTCTCTCAGGTAAAAGAGAGTACAGTGACATTGTCTTAGTTCATGGCTTCCATCTTCAAGGTCACCTGGTACTCAAACATGTATGCTTGAATTCCAGCCATTATGTCCACATTCCAGAAAGCAGAAAAGAGGAAGCCTCTTCAGAGAGCTTTCCTAGAATATTCCACTCATATCTCATTGGCCTGATTTAGCCATGTGGCCAGCTGTCCTCTTTAAGGCAGGCATATTGCTGTTCCTCACAAAATGGAGAACCCGTACTAAGAGAGATAGAAGAATAGACAATGGGTAGGGAAGTAGCAGCTTCTCCCAGCCTGACCTATGTCTGACCTGGTGAGATGCTGGAATTTACCTTATCAAAAGTACATCCTAGTTCTCAGAGATTACATATACATTTATCCTTCCTATCCATGGTGAGCAAAGAGGGATAAAGAAGATAGTTTGGCAAAAGAGATTACACTTCTTAAGACTGTTTAACCTGGGGCAGGTGGTGTATTCTCAGTGGTGAGGTAGATAAATCATTGTCTAAGTGGGCCTTTGCCCAGGTATCCAGAGATTATGGCTGTCCTCTGTTTCCTTATTTAAACCAAGGTTTTACTCATGGATAGGAAATATGTGGCGTAAGTGTTATCTTCTCCTCCTCCTTTTCTCATGGTAGAGTTTTTCCTTGTTAAGTTAAAACATGACCTTAGAATCCTTCTCAATATAATGTTCTTAGCAGTTACTTTGGTCCAAAAGATTTGTCATTGGTGTTTAAATCTACTAGCCATCTTTAAATGCTTGTGGGGATTTTCAATCTGATAGTCTCTGGGTACAATTCTTTAATTTATGGGATAAAACTCTTATAGGTAAAAAAGGTATATATTTATAGATATCAGGCTTGGCATTCTTCTGAATTTGCACTAAATGACTATAATCACTCACTTTACTGTACATATTCTCAATCTGTTCTTTTGACTGTTTACTGCACTATGAGTTTCTTGCAGAGGTTCTCAACCTGTGAGTCGCAACAATGAAAATACATCCTGCATATCGGATATTTACATTACGATTCATAACAGTAGCAAAATTACAGTTATGAAGTAGCAACGAAAATAATTCTATGGTTGGGGGTCACCACAACATGAGGAACTGTATTAAAGGGTCGCAGCTTTAGGAAGGTTGAGAACCACTGCTAGGGCAAGACTATATCTTACCCATTTTTGTGTACCCAAGTGTCTGGCTCAGCACACTTTCAAATGTTTTATCAATAAATAAACATTGGCCCTAACCGGTTTGGCTCAGTGGATAGAGAGAGCGTCGGCCTGCGGACTGAAGGGTCCCAGGTTCGATTCTGGTCAAGGGCATGTACCTTGGTTGTGGGCACATCCCCAGTAGGGGGTGTGCAGGAGGCAGCTGATCGATGTTTCTCTCTCATCGATGTTTCTAACTCTCTATCCCTCTCACTTCCTCTCTGTAAAAAAATCAATAAAATATATTTAAAAAAAACAAACATTGGTCAAGGTCAAGTGTCTATCAAAGTAAATACTTTCCCATTATGTAAGCTGGTTACATTGTGAACTGCTTACCATTGAATAGGAAAGGGAGGCCTTATTTGAGAGGAGGTCATTGGTTGACAAGAGCATTGGTAATACAACAAAGGGTCTTGGTTATTTCATAACTGCTTTATAAACGTTTGAGTAACTGACATAGCAAACTGCCTACCAGGTAACAAGGAAAGGGCAGATATACTTTGAACAGGTTTTTTTCTTTGTTCTTGAGACTAGCCTTTTTCATTCTTTTGACCAAAGATCCAGGTCCTGGGTTAACGTGACTCAGTGTTTTCTGTATTCTAGGAGGTGATTCTGAGAGTTGTGCAAATGTCCAATTCATATTTCATGGATATGTGTATAGCTGAAGTAAGACCATACTTATGCTCTACCTAATTTAATTAAGGTGGCCTATACTCACCGATTTGTTTTTGTAAGATCTTATAAACATTTAAGTTAATACTTATATCATTTGTTTTAAATATTTTGGCTCCATTAAAAATTTTGTTGGAAAAAAAAAAAAAGCTACTACTGCTAAAAAATGTGAAGAGCATTGACTTAACTAGCTCATCCAAGTCCCATATCCACCTCTTTATAATGACCAAATTCTTAAACCCTGGTAACAAAGAAAGATGAAGGAAAAGAATTATGTCATGATTCTTTCAGCTCAAAGAGCTGGGTTGGCTCTGATTAGATCCAATCCAGGCTGATGGTTTCTAAGAAAGCTAAATGTTTTGAGGAGAGAGCCTTGGGTTGTAAGCAGTCATCTTCCCTTCCCTCTCCAGTCCCAATCCTGGGTTATATCCATCCTATTGAGGTAGTGTCCCCACATTTAGATTTCCAAGTGATACAATGTCAGAGATGGTGTGACTAAATTTCTGCATAATGCTTCTCCTCGTTGACCCACTACTTACTCTGGTCAGAAGGGCTGGGGCCCACAGAAATAACAAGGCTCCATTCTCTCTTCTCCAAGTCTAGAACTAGTCCTAAGCGATCACTTGCAACTTCAGTCAGCAAGAGAATAGAAAAGAGGAGAGAAGCAGCACTAGAGTCTCCTTTCCACTCAAAACTTCTGCAGATTTCTTCTCTCATTATTCTAATCTGTCCTTGCCCCTGTCCTGTACAGTGATACTTAGAGGTGGGGGCAGGAGGTTCAGCTGGATGCAACTAAGAGACCTTAAGGACTTTGTAATCAGAACCCCCCAGTTAGGCCATTTCTCAGTAGACTCACCTTAGACAGATTTAATTATTGGAACTAAAGTGTCTTTATTTGTAAAATGGGAGATAATAGCATAGGCTTAGATGTAAAAAATACTTAGTACACAGCTGGTGTGGCTCAGTGGTTGAGTGTCGACCTATGAACCAGGAGGTCACCGTTGATTCCTGGTCACAGCACATGCCTGGGTTGTGGGCTGGATTCCCAGTGTGGGGCGTGCAGGAGGTAGCAGGTCAATCATTTTCTCTCATCATTGATGTTTCTATCTCTCTTTCCCTCTCCCTACCTCTCTGAAATCAATTAAAAATATATACATAAATACTTGGCACAATGCCTGTCTTTTAGCAGGTATTCTATACACGACACCTTTCTTGAAGTGTCACTGTGTGTCAAGCACAAGGCATCTCTGCTTGGAGGAGTTTGAAGTGTGTGTGTGTGTGTGTGTGTGTGTGTGTGTGTGAGTGTGTAAGGGTGTGGTGGTTGGCACTCAGGTAAATCACTGGTAAGGCTTTAGCACTTATCTTTCCTCCCCAGGCCCACTGGCCAAAAGTCATATATCTGAAAAAGTCCAACAGGTGCATTTCTAAGGGAAATACAGTGGGAATGTCAAAGAGTGGGTGGAGGTGCGGTGGGAACAGAAAAGTTCCTGCAGATCAGAGGCTGTCCCATCTTTTGGTTCGAGTCTGTGGCTACCCTAACCCCCCCCCCCCCCCCAAGTCATGTCTTCCCTTCCTTCAAATGTTATTCCCACTTAACACTGCCCAGTGACCCTGCAAAAGAAAAACCTTGAGACAGACATGTCTCCTCAGTGCCATTTGATTCACCTTCTTAAGCCCTTCAAACCTTATCATTAATTGCAAATTTTATGATTAAATAAAAATTATTTAATGTGCCTAAGTGAATATGCCATATACATATGGTTTAGTAATTGGGTGCTAATGGCACCCAAAATACAAAATATCCTGATTTTCAGCCATCTTATCCACATTGTAGCCCTGAAAATCTGTATGTGCACACTCACTGACTTGTAGTTACGTTCCGGTTCATCTCTCCTGGGAGGCAAGAGTGTCAGACTACCTAACGAAGAGCCTTATTTTGTCTTGCTGCTATCTCCCCACCTCTTTTAGGCTACTCTTCAGAACTTCTTTTCTACACTTCCTTTGTCATCTTGTCAACATCAGCTCTTTGCTGCCATTTAATTTCCAAGGACATTCACCACTTATTCTAACTGACATTAATATTGTTGGATCATGGAGATTTAAAAAAATATGGCCTAATAAATGTATAAACATTACCAAGAGGGGCAGAACAGGTAAAAAAAAAAAAAGGCTGAATGTCAAGAATTAAATGAATTAGTGTTTATAAAGCCTCTGGCAAGATGTACATTTACAGATGCTGATGCCACGTAAATATTAATTCCCGTACTTCTTTTGTTCCCATCACGTCATCTTTCTGGGTCTCAGTTTCCTAATGTTAAAAATTAAGCGCATTGCACCAAGTTTCTTCGTGTTGAAAAATATTTTCCCCCCAGTCTCTCCTCACTGAGTATTTGGAAGTGGGTGGTGGGTGGAAAGGTTACTTCTGCCCCAGACAGGCCAGGGGGGGGGGGGGGGCGCTTGGGGCAGGTCCCCCTGCCAGGGGCTCACCTTTAACTCACTTCGCGGCCACGACTCAGGCAGGGGCCAGCAGGCCTGAACGCAGGAAACAGGGGGCTTGGTGTTACTTACCTGTCTCCACCTCTCATCCTCTCGGGGGGACACACAAGTGCTTGCGGCTGACTCCACACTGAAGCAGCCCTGGG
>NW_005871077.1:8239508-8257672 GCF_000147115.1 Myotis lucifugus
CGCAGGCTCCGGGCCGCCGACGATGGGGAACACTACCTCGTGCTGCGTGTCGTCCAGCCCCAAGCTCCGGAGGAATGCGCACTCCCGGCTGGAGTCCTACCGGCCCGACGCCGACCTGAGCCGCGAGGACACGGGCTGCAACTTGCAGCACATCAGCGACCGGGAGAACATCGACGGTGAGCGCGGCCCGGCGGGGACCTGCCCCCTCCCGCGGCCGGGCTGCCTGGCCCTGAGCGGATGCGGACCCGGCTCGTGTACCGCGGGCAGGCCCGGTCAGGTGGCAGGAGCCGGCCCTGGCCACCAGCGGCTCGTGTCCCGCGGGCGGGGGCGGTCTGTCTGGGCCACAGCCAAGCTGTTTACTTTTTAAAAAGGTGAAGGAGTGGACACGTTTGGCGAACCTGAGGATTGACTACCCTTTTGGATTAGTCTCTACGTAGAAATGGAGACAGGTTGGCCTGTGTCTGCTCCAGAAAAACTAACTACATAATTCACTCCACTTGGCTGTCCCCCGCCAGCTTTTCTTTAAAAATTAAAAAACCGAGGGGCCCCCTTCTATCCCCTCTCCCCCCGAGGCGGTTGAGGGATTGGAGTCTAACTCCACCCGAACGTTTAAAAAAATTTCTTTAGAGTATTGTTAGAAAGTTTTGTATTAAGTTGTCCGTTTTTGCTTGGGGCCAAATTACAGTTCTATGAATTCCTGATTGATCTGAGTGACTTTTGGTCTGGACTAGTTTTTGTAAAGGAAGTTAAAAAACTGATCACTGTACCTAGTAAAGTTTATTTTACTGTTGTTTTTATAATATCTTCATTAGTACGATTTTATCAATAAGCTACACGGCTTAATATCTACAGATGGGCAGTTTATGCATCGTACTTAGAGTTTACATAATTTTCAACTTTAAGAAATTTGAAATATATTTTTATGACAACTTGATTTTTCTTTTTTTAACCCAAAATTCTCACAGTTGATGTGGTTGAAGTAATCTGGAAAAAATTCTTGTATGAATGAATTGATACAACTTTGCCATAATTAATTCTTGTCAACTTTAGGATGGAGTATTTCCTCCAGTGTGGAAAGCCAAATTTAAACTCCATTAAAAGAATGTTTGGCCTTTTAAAATTTCTTCTAAGTAGTGATTTAATTTCCTTAGGACAGCAACTGTATTAAATGAGTACCACATATAAAGAGACCAATGCAACATATTGTTTATAATAGGTGCTCATTAAATTAGAAGTTCCAGATGACATTTCTAGTGTTATTATTTTAGACTTCCATTATCTTAACCTACTCTTTAGATTTTTTTGAACTACATGAATACTTTATTTTTAAATTTATGCATTTAAAGGCATCTAAAGGATGTTAAAAGGTATGTCTTGATCACTGCTATAGTCACAAGCACCTGAAAGAAGTGTCTAGCATATGAAAAAGTTAATAAGTATTGCATTTTAAAGAAATGAGTGAGTGAATGAGTTTAAAAAAGAAAGCCATTACCCAGTCCTATACTGTGTTGACAGGCAAAAACATTTTTATCTATTTATTTAACATATATATATTTATTGTCTAAAGTTTTACATTTGTCTTTTTCCCCGATTGACACCCCCCCCCACTGTGATTCCCACTCCCAAGGGCTATCCCCCATCGCCCCAGTTATGCTAATATGACAGGCAAAACATTTGTCAATAATTTCTCCTTTATGCTGTGAACTAATATCGGGTAGAGGATTTATGTTTTATTTATTATTTTAAAAAATATTTTTATTGATTTTTAGAGAGAGGGAGGGGAGGGAGAAAGACATCTATGTTACAGGGTAACATGGATTTGCTGCCTCCTGCAAGCCCCCTACTGGGGATGGAACCCTCAAGCCTGGTTTGTGCCCTGAGGGGGAATCGGAACCAGCAATCTTTAGGTGCATGGGATGACCCATGCACCAGGGTGAGGCTTTATGTTTTAAATAATGGATTAAAAATACAAACAGAAGGAAGATTCGCATTTCTTAGAGCCAGGCTGTATACTGTTACTATAGTAGGGAAACACACACACACACACACACACACACACACACACGAGGTAGAATAGTATTGTGTGTTCTTTCACATGAAAGAAATCTAACTTTGGTCATCACTCTCTTTTCAGAAAACATTTGGAAGACCACCAATTCTTGTTTTGTAGGTTCAGGATAGTTTAAGAGACTAGGTCAGGTTAAGAGGATTTCTAATTTAGGCTGTAGTGCATACCATGATACTGCTTTAAACCCAGAAATATTTAAACAGTGTTTTCTTTGTTTCCCAAGTTCATGTAATACTTGTGGGATTTACCTACCCAGCAGTTCTCAGCATTGGTTTCAATTAGCTCAGAAATGTAGGACTGGGCCTTTGATCATGGTTAAAGCTCTTGAGGTAATTCTAAGATGCATCCAGGATTAAGAATTGCTGCTGTTGTTCAGGAGCATTTTCCATAGAAATTCATTCTGTGTTAGAGGCTGGACAAGAGAACAGATTTAAGTTAAATAGGATATGTGTGTACATATATTAATATATATATATATTTATATATGTATATGTAGTGCGTGTGTATATATATGTGTGTGTGTGCGTGCAGTAGTATTGTTAGATGATTAGTAAACATTTTATTTTTTTAATATATATTTTTATTGATTTCAGAGAGAAAGGAAGAGGGAGAGAGAGATAGAAACATCAATGATGAGAGAGAATTATTGATCGGTTGCCTCCTGCAAGCCCCCCAGTGGGGATCAAGCCCGAAACCCTTGACTGGAATCGAACCTGGGACCTTTCAGTTCGCAGGCCTATGCTCTATCCACTGAGCCAGTGGTCGGCAAACTGTGGCTCTGCAAACCGCGGCTCGCGAGCCACATTCGGCTCTTTGGCCCCTTGAGTGTGGCTCTTCCACAAAATACCGACTTCTGCGCATGGGCCATGAAGTTTCAATCGCACTGTACTTGCACGCCTGCACATGGTATTTTGTGGAAGAGCCACACTCAAGGGGCCAAAGAGCCGCATGTGACTCACGAGCCGCGATTTGCCGACCACGGCACTGAGCCAAACCAGCTAGGGCGATTAGTAAACATTTTAAAACTACATCAATTCTTAATTAAATTTATCAGGGTAACATCCTATATAATAAAAGAGAAACATGCAAATTAACCATCACTCCGCTACACACACCAGCCAATCAGCGACTATGCAAATTAACCCAACAAAGATGGCGGTTAATTTGCATACACAGGCACAGAGTGAAGACTGAAGATGATTGAAGATGGCAGTAGCCATGGAGCTGGAGCGAGCAGGAAGCTTGGGTTGCTCCCGGCAATGGAGGAAACCAAACTTCCTGCTGGCCCTGGACTCTGCTCAAGGAGTGGCTGGGGGCCTGGGTCACCAGGGGCGACCCAGACTTCCAGCCCGCCCTGGGCTCCGCTCAAGGAGGTAGAAAAAAAAAAGGAGGGGCTGGGAGCAGCCGGAGCGGAGAAACCAAGCTTGCTGCTGCGGCTGCAGCGGGGAAGCCAAGCCTCGCTGCTGCGGCTGGACCAAAGGCCTGGGTCCTGGGTGCTGGAGAAAAACCAGTGCCGGCAGCCAGGGGAAGGAAGGCCTATTGCACGAATCTTCGTGCAATGGGCCACTAGTTGGTTAATAAAATTATGTAGGTTACGTCTCAATTCTTTATTCTAGTACAGTACATAACAAGTAGAGCATATAACAAAAGCTGAGGTGCTCAAGTACCATCATTCTTTTTCTTTAAATATATTTTTATTGATTTCAGAGAGGAAGAGAGAGGGAGAGAGAGAGAGATAGAACCATCACTGATGAGAGAGAATCATTGATTGGCTGCATCCTGCACACCCCTCACTGGGGATCGAGCTGGCAACCCCAGGCATGTGCCCTGACTGGGAATTGAACCGTGACCTCCTGGTTCATAGGTCAATGCTCAACCACTGAGCCATGCTGACTGGGTGCCATCATTCTTATATACAAAAGATGTTCCAGACAACTAGACTGGAAAGCTTCACAGAAGTTCATGAGGTTTCTGTGATAGTTTTGTTTCTTTAAAACACAGATAAATGAGCTAATGTACCCATGTTTTCCCTGTTCAAACACACAATGGGTAATATTTGTACCATAGGATTTCAGTGACTGAGTTAAGGCCGTTAGGCTTCTGTGAGACCTACCTGCAGCTTACCCTGTCTTTGCACTTAGTGTACATTAGTGTTAGATTATTTATGTTTTTAGAATTTATATTAGACTTATTAGCTCCTTAGGTATTATCTATATATATTAAAGGCTAAGTGACCATCTCTCTGGCCTGTAGCTATGACATACATTGACCACCAGGGGGCAGACACTCAATGGAGGAGCTGCCATGACACGCACTGGCCATTTAAAAATAAATGGCACCATGATCTGGCACCGACAAACCAACACTTGACTTCCCCCAAGTGGGGCACAGGACCCACCACTACCCTGGAGTGATACCCCACCAAATCGCAGCCAACACTGCCAAGGCCCCATGACGCAAAATGCGGCCCACAGCCCAGCCCAGCCTGGAAACGGTGGCTGTGGGCACTGGGTAATGACGTCACATAGCAACGCCCGACTTCCTCTCCCTAGCAACTAGCCTCCTTGGAGTTTCTTCAGCCCAGGAACACGACTTGCTTTATAGCCAGGTGCAGACATTTTACAATTTAACCGAATGTTTGTGAAGTGTTTTCCCGTGCCTCATCTCATTTGATCCTCACAGAAGTCCTGGAGTAGGTAGATAGGAGACTCGGTAGAATCCTATTTTCTTTTCATTAGCAAGACACATATAGTGATATTAAAATATTTCTTCTAATTAATTTCCTTTCAATGTGCACGAATCCGTGCACCAGGACACTAGTTTTTTATAATGATAGTAATAATTACAACCTTTATGTATTGCTTAGTCTGTGCCAGATACTGCTTGACAGCTTTTCATTCATTTAGTACTCAGAATAACCCTATGGTTATTATCCTTACTTTAAGACAAAGAAATGAGGCAGAGAGGGGAGAAATGATGTGTCCAAGGTCATAAAGCCAACAAATGACCAGTGGAAACTTTCCATTGTTTACTTGACTAGCCATCAAACATTAACTAGTCTGGGGTTGCCTTCTGGAGCAGGCTGTCTTATTGCAGTCCTTTCTGAGAAGGAACTTCATCTGTCTTTAGTAGATTGGACTTCTCTGAGTAGACTATTTCTGTGGGAGGAAAAAGAGAAGAGTGGACTAAAGAGAGTTTAAAATTTGATGAGACCAAATAAATCAGGATACTTGTAACATGTATCATAGTATCATTTGGGCCTCAGATTGATTGAGGGCAACATCATCTTTTGTAGAGCAGTTGTCATCCTTGACAATCCAGTATCTCTCTCATCCCATATCCAGTCTGCTAGGAAAGCATGACTCTCTACCTTCAAAATATATCCAGAATCTGATACTTCTTTTTTAAAAAATATATTTTTATTGATTTCAGAGAGGAAGGGAGAGGGAGAGAGAGATAGAAACATCAGTGATGAGAGAGAATCATTGATCCGTTGCCTTCTGCACGCCTCCGACTGGGGATTGAGTCTGCAATCTGGGCATGTGCCCTTGACCAGAATCAAACCCAGGATCCTTCAGTCTGCAGGCCAGTGCTCTATAGACTGAGCCAAACTGGCTAGGGCCAGAATATGACACTTCTTAAAACCTTTCCTGCTGCTCTTCTGATTTAAGTAGCCTAACTGGTCTCCCTGTTTCCACCCTTGCCCACTACAGTTTGTTCTCAATACAGCAGCTGTGGTGAGCTCCTTTTTAAAACTTAACACATCACTCTGCTCAAAAACTGCAGTGACTCCTTATTTCACATGGAGTAAAAGCTTTACAATGTACTTTTACAATGGAGGCCTTACACTGGGCTCCAAGGCCCTTTGTGATCTGCCTGCCCTCCTCAATCATTTGCTAGCTTATTCCAGCCATATGAAGTTTTGAAGCTTGCTGTCAATACAACAAAATAGCATACATATCAAATCACATATATATCAACATGTGTAACTCCATTTATTGAAAAAAATCTGCATTATTAACTGGTACACCTGGTACATAGTTATTAGAATATTATTGACTATATTCCCTATGCTGTACTTTACATTCTCATGACCATTCTAGAACAAACAATTTGTACTTCTTAATCCCTTCACCATTTCTCCAAGGTGGAAACCGTTAAAATGTTCTCTGTAGCTATGCATCTGTTTCTGTTTTGCTTGTTCATTTATTTTGATGTTTTAGATTCAGTTATTGATAGATATATATATTGCCATTTTATTGTTCACATTTTTTATCTTTTTTTTTTTTCTTAAAGAAGACCCTTTAACATTTCATGTAATACTGGTTTGGTAGTGATGAACTCCTTTAGCTTTTTCTTGTCTGGGTAATTCTTTATCTGACCTTTGATTCTAAATGATAGCTTTGCCAGGTAGAGTAATCTTGGTTGTAGATCCTTGCTTTTCATCTTTTAAATATTTCTTGTGCCAGTGCCTTCACTCTTCAAAGTTTCTGTTGAGAAATCTTACAGGAACTCCCTAATAGGTAACTAACTGCTTTTCTCTTGCTGCTTTTATATCTTTAACCTTATTCATTGTAATTATGATGTGTTTTGGTGTGGGCCTTTTGGGTTCATCTTGTTTGGGACATTATGCACTTTCCGGACATGTATGTTTAATTCCTTCATGAAATTTTGTCATTTTTTTCAAGTAGTTTTTTTCCCTTTTTATTTTTACATGCAATAATCATTAATATTTCAAGAAAAATGATTTTAAATATATGCAATAAATATAATAATATTACCAAAACTGTACTAATCTATATATATCAAAGCCTAAGCAACCGTTTTGACGAATGACCAGAATAACCAGAACAACCGCTCTACCAGTTGCTATTATGCACACTGAACACCAGGGGCAGATGCTCAATGCAGAAGCTGCCTCCTGGTGGTCAGTGCGCTTCCACAGCCAACCTCCCGCAGCTGGCCAACCTCCCAGCCGGTTCCCCCATTGGCCTCCATAGGTGTGGGGGAGTGCCAGCTGGCCAACCTCCTGCAGCCCCTCCCACTGGCCAGCCGGTCCCCACAATAGGGGCCGAGGGGGGGGGGCGGCCAACCTCCCGTGACCCCTCCACCTGGCCAGCCAACCTGCTATGGCCCCTCCCCCTAGCCGATCCCCCAATAGGCCTTGATCCCCAGGTCGGCCAAGGGACCCTACCGTGCACAAATTTATGCACTGGGCCTCTAGTGTAGTATAATATCACAAAAGTTGTAGAAAATATTAAAAATTTGCAAATAACAGGAATAACATCAGTGATGAGAGAGAATAACATTTTTTACTCTGGCTCTATTTTTGTTCATCATTTAAAAAAAAAATTTTATTGAATTTTTACAGAGAGGAAGGGAGAGGGATAGAGAGTTAGAAACATTGATGAGAGAGAAACACCGATCAGCTGCCTCCTGCACACCTCCTACTGGGGACGTGCCCGCAACCAAGGTACATGCCCTTGACTGGAATTGAACCTGGGACCCTTCAGTCTGCAGGCCGACGCTCTATCCACTGAGCCAAACCCGTCAGGGCTTTTTTGTTCATCATTTTATGTTGTTCATTATATCCCACAAATGAGTGAGATCATGTGATATTTATCTTTCTCCGACTGGCTTATTTCGCTTAGCATAATGTTCTCCAGGTCCATCCATGCTGTTGCAAATGGTAAGAATTCCTCCTTTTTTTACAGCAGCATAGTATTCCATTGTGTAGATGTACCACAGTTTTTTAATCCACTCATCTGCTGATGGGCATTTAGGCTGTTTCCAAATCTTAGCTATTGTAAATTGTCCTGCTAGGAACATAGAGGTGCATATATCCTTTCTGATTGGTGTTTCTGATTTCTTGGGATATATGCCTAGAAGTGGGATCACTGGGTCAAATGGGAGTTCCATTTTGAATTTTTTGAGGAAACTCCATACTGTTTTTCACAGTGGTTACACCAGTCTGCATTCCCACCAGCAGTGCAAGAGGGTTCCTTTTTCTCCGCATCCTTGCCAACACTTATAGTTTATGATAGCCGTTCTGACAGGTGTAAGATGGTACCTCATTGTTGTTTTGATTTACATCTTGGATGATTAGTGATTTTGAGCATGTTTTCATATGTCTCTTGGCCTCTGTATGTCCTCTTTCGAAAGTATCTATTTAGGTCCTTTGCCCATTTTTTGATTGGATTGTTTATCTTCCTTTTGTTAAGTAGTATGAATTCCCTGTAAATTTTGGAAATTAAACCCTTATTGGAGATAACATTGGCAAATATGTTCTCCCATGCAGTGGGCTTTCTTGTTGTTTTGATGATGGTTTCTTTTGCTGTGCAGAAGCTTTTTATTTTGAGGTAATCTCATTTGTTTATTTTTCTCCTTAGTTTCTATTGCTGTAGGAGCTGTATTGGTAAAGATAATGCTACAACCTATGTCTGAAATTATGCTGTCTATAGATTCTTCTAAGATTTTTATGGTTTCCCGTCTTATGTTTATAAGTCCTTTATCCATTTTGAGTTTATTTTTGTGTATGGTGTAAGTTGGTGGTCTAGTTTCATTTTTTTTTGAAATACTAATGTTTATTGCATGTAAATGGCTAATTATTTTGTATCTACAATCTGATATTAGATTTTTTTGTCCTCTTTCGAAGAGTGTCTATTTAGGTCCTTTGCCCATCATTTGATTGGGTTGTTTATCTTCCTTTGGTTAAGTTGTATGAGTTCCCTGTAAATTTTGGAGATTAAACCCTTATTGGAGATAACAATGGCAAATATGTTCTCCTAGGCCAGTGGTTCTGAACCTTCCTAATGCCGCCACCCTTTAATACAGTTCCTCATGTTGTGGTGACCCCCAATTTCATTGTTACAAATTGAACATAATTAAAGCATAGTGATTAATCACAAAAACAATATGTAATTATATATGTTTTTTCCGATGGTGTTAGGCGACCCCTGTGAAAGGGTTGCTCGACCCCCAAAGGGGTCTCGATCCACAGGTTGAGAACCTCTGTCCTAGGCAGTGAGATTTCTTGTTTTGTTGATGGCTTCTTTTGCTGTGCAGAAGCCTTTTATTTTGATGTAGTCCCATTTGTTTATTTTCTCCTTAGTTTCCATTTCCCTAGGAGCTGTATTGGTAAATGTAGTGCTATGACAAATATCTGCTATTTTGCTGCCGATGGCTTTTTAAAAGATTTTTATGGTTTCTTCCTTACGTTTAAGTCCTTTATCCATTTTGAGGTCATTTTTGTGTATGGTGCAAATTGGTGGTCTAGTTTCATTTTTTTGCATGTATCTGTCCAATTTTCCTAACACCATTTATTGAAGAGACTGTGTTGACTTCGTTGTATGCTCTTGCCTCCTTTGTCAAATATTAATTGAGCATAATGGCTTGTGTCAATTTCTGGATCCTCTATTCTGTTCCATTTGTCTATATGTCTGTTCTTATGCCAGTACCAGGCAGTTTTGAGAACCATGGCTTTGTAATATAGCTTGATATCTGGTATTGTGATCCCTCCAACTTTGTTCTTCTTTCTCAAGATTGCTGCAGCTACTTGGGGTCTTTTTTTATTCCAGGTGAATTTTTGGAGAGTTTGTTCTAGATCTTTGAAGTATGCTGATGGTATTTTAATGGGGATTGCATTGGGTAGATTGGACATATTAGATTGCTTTGGGTAGTATGGACATATTAATGATGTTGATTCTACCAATCCATGAATATGGTATATTCTTCCATCTGTTTATGTCTTCCTCTATCTCTTTTTTCAGTGGCCTGTAATTTTCTGAGTATGAAGCCATCAGGCCCCGGGCTTCTGTTTGTTGGGAGTTTTTTTGATGACTGCCTCAATTTCCTCCATAGTTATCAGCCTGTTGAGATTTCTTTGATTCTTATTGATTGAATTTTGGAAGGTCATATTTTTCTAGGAATATGTCCATTTCCTCTAGGTTATTTAGTTTGTTGGAATAGAGTGTTCATAGTATTTTTTTTTACAATCCTTTGTATTTCTGTAGGGTCTGTTGTTATTTCACCTCAAAATCATTTTTGATTTTGTTTATTTGGGTTCTGTCTCTTTGCTTCTTGATGAACCTGGCTAGAGGTTTATCAATCTTGTTTATACTTTCAAAGAACCAGATCTTGGTTTCATTGATCTTTTGTATTGTTTTTTTGGTCTCTATGTCATTTATTTCTGCTCTGATCTTTATTATCTCCTTTCTTCTGCTCACTCTGGGCTTTTCTTGTTGCTCTCTTTCTAATTCTTTGAATTGTAGAGTTAGGTGATTTATTACCATTTTTTCTTGTTTTTTGAGGTATGCCTGTAGAGCTATGAACTTCCCTCTCAAGACTGCTTTTACTGTGTCCCATAGATTTTGCATTTTTAGTTTTCATTGTCATTCATTTCCAGGATTATTTTAATTTCTTCTTTGATCTCTTCGGTAACCCAATCATTGTTTAATAGCATGCTTTTCAGCTTCCAAGTGTTTGAATTTTTTTGGTTGTTTTTATTGTAGTTTATTTTTAATATTATGCCATTATGGTCTGAGAAGATGCTTGATATGATTTCAATCTTCTTGAATTTGGAGAGACTTTGCTTGTGACCTGTCTTTGAGAATGTCCCATGTGCACTTGAGAAGAATGTATATTCTGTAACTTTGGGATGAAATGTTTTGAAGATGTCAATTAAGTCCATCTGATCTAGTGGGTCATTTAGGATTGCTGTTTCTTTGCTGATTTTTTGTCTAGAAGATTTACCCAGTGATTTCAGTGCGGTATTAAAGTCCCCTACTATGATTGTATTGCTGTCCATCTTCCCTTGATATCTTCCAGAAATTTTTTATGTATATGGGTGCTCCTGCATTGGGTGCATATATGTTTACCAGGGTTATGTTCTCTTGTTTTTTCGATCCCTTTAGTATTATGAAGTGGCCTTCCTTATCTCTTGTTATGGCCTTCACTTTGAGGTCTATTTTGTCAGATATAAGTATTGCTACTCCAGCTTTTTTTTCATTTATATTTGCCTGAAAGATATTTTTCCATTTTTTCACTTTCAGTCTGTGTGAGTCTCTTGTTCTGAGGTGGATATCTTGTAGACAGCAAATATATGGGTCATGTTTTCTTATCCATTTGACCACTTGCTGTCTTGATTGGAGCATTTAGTCCATTTATGTTTAAAGTTATTACTGATAGGACTTGTTTGTAGCCATTTTTATATTTTGCTTGTGTTACTTCTCTCCCCCTTTTTCTTCTTTTTACAACAGTCCCTTTAGCATCCTGCATTGTTGGCTTGGTAGTGATAAACTCCCTCTACCTTTCTGTGTCTGTGATGCTCCTGATTTCCTCTTCAAATTTGAATGATAGCCTTCATGGATAGAGTATTCTTGGGTTCAGTCCCTTGCTTTGCATCACTTTGTATACTTCCTTCCATTCCTTTCTAGTCTGATGTGTTTCTGTTGAGAAATCATTTGATAATCTAATGCAGTGGTTCTCAACCTTCTGGCCCTTTAACTACAGTTCCTTATGTTGTGACCGAACCATAAGATTATTTTCGTTTCTACTTCATAACTGTAACGTTGCTACTGTTATGAATCGTAATGTAAATATCTGATATGCAGGATGGTCTTAGGCGACCCCTGTGAAAGGGTCGTTTGACTGCCAAAGGGGTTGCGACCCCCTGGTTGAGAACCGCTGATCTAATGGGAGATCCCTTGTAGGAAACTATCTCTGTCTTGCAGCTTTTTTTTTTTTTTTTTTTAAAAATATATTTTATTGATTTTTTACAGAGAGGAAGGGAGAGAGATAGAGAGTTAGAAACATCGATGAGAGAGAAACATCGACCAGCTGCCTCCTGCACATCTCCCACTGGGGATGTGGCCGCAACCCAGGTACATGCCCTTGACCGGAATCGAACCTGGGACCTTTCAGTCCACAGGCCGACGCTCTATCCACTGAGCCAAACCGGTCTCGGCTGTCTTGCAGCTTTTAAGATTCTCTCTTTGTCGTTAACGTTTGCCATTGTAATTACAATTTGTCTTGGTGTGGGTCTTTTTGGGGTTATCTTGTTTGGGACTCTCTGTGTTTGTGTGACTTTTTTCTTCTCCACATCAGGGAAGTTTTCTGATATTTCTTTGAATAGGTTTTCTAGCCCTTTCTTTTCTTGTTGTTCTGCCACCCCTATTATACATGTGTTGCTTCGTTTCATGTTGTTCCCAAGCTCCCTTAGGCTCTCCTCCTGTCTTGATTTTTTTCTCCATTTGCAGTTCAGATTGGGTGTGTTTTGCTTCCTTGTCTTCTAATTTGCTAATTTAGTCTTCCGCTTTTCCTATTCTACTGTTGAAAGCTTTCATAGTTTTTTTAATTGTAGCTATATCACTCTCTATTTTTTCTTGATTCTTACATAGGTTGTTGATTTCCTCATCCATCTGGTTTATGAACTGTATGACCCTTATTCTGAGTTCTTTTTCTGACATATCGCATGCCTCTATTTCATTTAGTTCCCTTTCTGGAAATTCCTCCTTTTCTTTCCTTTGGGGGTTGTTCTTCTGTCTCCCCATTTTTGCTCTCACTGAAGGATCTTGGTGTCGAATCGCGTGGGGCCTGTGGCTGCAGCGGAGGGCTTGGTGACGGGTCGTGTGGTTACGTGTGGTGGCTGCTCCTCTCATAGTCACAGGGTGGTGGCTGCTCTCCACGTGCTCACTGGCTGTTCCCTGTGGGTCACATGACGGCTGCTGGCTCCTCATGTGGTCATGGGCGTTGAGTGCGCCCCACGCGGTCACCAGTGGCAGCTCTTGGCTTCCCTCACACGCGCAGTAGCAGGCAGCAGATGCTGGTTCCCTGTGCTGTCATAGGTGGCGGCTGGCTCCCTGGGTGGATCTGGGTGGCAGCTGTTCGCATGTGCAGACACAGTACCCGGGGCTAAAGAATCTGTCTGGCGGGAGGGGAGCGCCCTCCGGGACTCACAGTAGCCCTCAGCTGGGGAGGTAGAGTCTGTGTGTTCGTGGGTTCGCAACTGAGTCTGCTGGTCCCTGGCTGGTGGGTTGTAGGTTCCCGGGTGGAAGTGAGGCGGGCTCCCTGTTACAGCAGCTCTCCCCTTCAAGATGGTGCAGTCCTCCTTTTTTCTTTTTAATATGTTTTTATTGATATGTTTTTTTTTTTATTTTTTTAGAGCGAGAGGAAGGGAGAGGAATAGAGAGAAACATTGATGAGAGAGAGACGTCATCGATCGGCTGCCTCCTGCATGCCCTCTGACAGGGGATTGAGCACGCACACTGGACATGTGTCCTGACCAGGAATTGAACTGGTGGCCTCTTGGTTCCTGGCTTAACACTCCACTGCTGAGCTAAAGCAGCTGGGCTTCTATGTCTTTTTTTCTATGTCCTGTAGATTTCTGTGTAGAATTCTTTTATTTTTTTGGTTAAGTTTATTCGTAAGTATCTTATTTTTTCACTGCAATGGTAAATGGCATTGTTTTTTTAGTTTCTCTTTCTGAGAGTTCATTATCCTATATAATAAAAGGCTAATATGCAAATCGACCAAATGGTGGAACGACTGGTCGCTATGACGCACACTGACCACCAGGGGGCAGGTGCTCAATGCAGGAGCTGTCCCCTGGTGGTCAGTACACTCCCCCTGTGGGAGCGCCGCTCAGCCAGAAGGTGGGCTCATGGCTGGCAAGTGCAGCAGCAGTGGTGGGAGCCTCTCCCGCCTCTGCGGCAGCGCTAAGGAGCAGCGAGCCTGGATTCTGACCAGCAGAATCTGGGCTCATGGACTGCGAGGAGTCTCAGATTGTGAGAGGGCGCAGGCCGTCCTGAGGGGGACCCCCTCCCACCAGTGCATGAATATTGTGCATCAGGCTTCTAGTTGGTGTATAAAAATGCCATTGTTTTCTGGGTGTTAATTTTCTATCCTGCTATGTTGATGAATTCACTTATTAAATCTATTAGTTTTTGTGTGGAGTCCTTAGGTTTATCTATGTACAATATCATTTCATCTGTGAAAAATGAAACTTTTACTTTTTTCCAATTTGGATGCCTTTTATTTTTTTTTCTTGTTGTCTGATGTCAGTGGCTAGGACTTCCACTACTATGTTGAGTAAAAGTGGTGAAAATGGACATCCTTGTTTTGTTCCTGTTCTTAGGGGAAATGGTTTTAGATTTTGCCCATTGGGTATGATGTTGGCTGTAGGTTTTTTCATATATGGCCTTTAATATGTTGATGTATGATCCCTCTATTCTCACTTTGCCTAGAATTTTTATAAAAAACTAGTGGCCCAGTGCACGAAATTTGTGCACGGGGGTGTGTCCCTCAGCCCAACCTGCACCCTCTCCAATCTGGGACCCCTCAGGAGTTGTCCGACTGTCGGTTTAGGCTTGATCCCAGAGGAGTGGGCCTAAGCCATCAGTCAGACATCCTTAGCACTGCTGCGGAGGCAGGAGAGGCTCCTGTCACCACTGCTACGCTCGCCAGCCATGAGCCTGGCTCAGGGCTTCTGGCTGAGGGGCACTCCCCCTGTGGGAGTGCACTGACCACCAGGGGGCAGCTCCTGCATTGAGTGTTTGCCCCCTGGTGGTCAGTGCACATTATAGTAACCGGTCGTTCCACTGTTTGGTCGGTTTGCATATTAGCCTTTTATTATATAGGATGGGTGCTGGATTTTGTCAAATGCTTTTTCTGCATCTCTTGATATAATCATGTGATTATTATCCTTCATTTTGTTCATGTGATGTATCACATTTTTGATTTGTGAATATTGTAGCAGCCTTATATCTTTGGAATAAATCCCACTTGGTCATGGTGTATGATCTTTTTAATATATTGCCAAATCTGACTTGCTGTTATTTTGTTGAGGATTTTAGCATCTATGTTCATCAGAGATATTGGCTTGTAATTCTCTTTGTCGTGTCTTTATCTGGTTTTGGAATTATGGTAATTCTGGCCTCTTAAGAAGAGCTTGGAAATATTCCTTCCTCTTGGATTTTTTGGAATAGTTTGAGGAGGATATGTGTTCTTTGAATGCTGTGAAACCCTGGGGACCATGGCTCTTGTTTGCTGGGAGTTTTTTGATTACTGCTTCAATTTCATTTTTTGTTATTAGCCTATTTAGGTTTTCTGCTTTTTCCTGATTCAGTTTTTGAAGATTGTATTTTTCTAGAAACTTTTTCATTTTGTTCACATTGTCCGACTTGTTAGCATATAGTTGTTCATAGTGTTTTCTTACAGTTCTTTGTATTTTGTAGTGTCAGTTGTTATTTCCTCTTTTGTTTCTGATTTTATTTACTTGGATCCTCTCTTTTTATTTCTTGATGAGTCTGTCTAGTGGTCATCAATCTTGTTTATCTTTTTAAAGAACCAGCTCTTGGTTTTATTGATCTTTTGTATTATTTTTTTATTTTTTTATTTTCTATGTCATTAATTTCTGCTCTGAACTTTATTATTTCCTTCCTTCTACTTACTCTGGGATTTTCTTGTTGTTGTCTTTCTAATTCTTTTAGTTTTAGGGTCATATAGTTTATTAGAGACATTTTTGTTTTTTGAAGTAGGCATGTAATGCTATGAACTTCCCTCTCTGGACTGCTTTTGCATAGATTTGGGGTTGTTGTGTGTTTATTTTCATTTGTTTCCAGTAAGGTTTTTTTTTTTTTCCCTCTCTTTCATTGGTAGTAACCCATTAATTTTTTAATAACCTGTTATTTGCATCTGTGTGTTTGAATGCTTTTGAGTGCTTTTATTGTTGAACTAGAGGCCCAGTGCACGAAATTTGTGCACCGGTATGGTCCCTAGTGGCTTCTGGTTGCCAGCTGGGGCCTCCCTTCCCCTGCTGCCAGCTGTAGCCTTCCTTTTTTCTGCGCCGCCCCCTGGTGGTCAGCGATCGAACTTCCGGTTGGTTGAACTTACAAGGGGGCTTTTCTATATATAGATTCTAGTTTCATGCCATTGTGACCCAAGAACATGATTGATATAATTTCAGTCTTCGTGATCTTGTAGAGACTTGTTTTGCTTCCTAACATGTTGTCTCTCTTTGAGAATGACCCCTGTGCACTTGAGAAGAATGTATATTCTCCGGCTTTGGGGTGGAATGTCCTGTAAATGTCAATTCCATCTTATCTAGTGTGTCGTTCAGGATCAGTGTTTCCTTGTTAATTTTTTAAAATAGATCTATCTGATGAGGTCAATGTGTGTTAAAGTCCCTTAGTATGTTTGTATTGCTGTCAGTCTCTCTCTTAAAGTCCTCCAGAAGTTTTTTGTTTGTTTTCTTAAATATATTTTTGTTGATTTCAGAGAGTAAGGCAGAGGGAGAGAGAGATAGAAACAACTGTGATGAGAGAGAATCATTCATTGGCTGCCTCCTGCACACTCCGTACTGGGAATTGAGCCCTCAATCCGGGCATGTGCCCTGACTGGGTATTGAACCATGACCTCATGACCTCCTGGTTCATAGTTCGACGCTCAACCACTGAGCTACTCTGGCTTCGCCAGAAGTCTGTGTGTGTGTGTGTTTAAATATACATATTTGGGTGCTCCTGTATTCGATGTATATATGTTTAGCAGTTTTATATTCTCTTACATTGATCCCTTTAGTATATTATGTAGTGACCTTCTTTGTCTCTTGTTATGGCCTTCATTTTGAAGACTATTTTGTCAGATATGAATATTGCCACCCCAGCTTTTTTTCCATTTCCCTTTGCATGTAAGTTTATTTTCCATCCATCACTTTCATCCTCTATGAGTCTTTGGTTCTGAGGTAGGTCTCTTGTAGACAGCACGTGTATGAGTAATGTTTTTTATCCATTTAGCTACCCTATATCTTTTGATTGGAGCATTTAATCCATTTAAATTTAAGGTTATTGTTGATAGGTATTTATTTTTTTACCCTATTTATTCTTTATGCCTGTGTTTCTGTCTTTCTCTATTTCTTCTTCTTAAACCAGTCCCTTTAGCATTTCTTGCAGTGCTGATTTGTTGGTAATAAACCCTTTAAGCCAGTGGTTCTCAACCTTCTGGCCCTTTAAATACAGTTCCTCATGTTGTGACCCAACCATAAAATTATTTTCGTTGCTACTTCATAACTGTAATGTTGCTACTGTTATGAATCGTAATGTAAATATCTGATATGCAGGATGGTCTTAGGTGACCCCTGTGAAAGGGTCGTTCGACCGCCAAAGGGGTTGCGACCCATAGGTTGAGAACCGCTGCTTTAATCCTTTTTTAGTCTGCGATGCTCTATTTCACCTTCAACTTTGAGTGATAGCCTTGCTGGATACAGTAGTCTTGGATTCAGCCCCTTGGTTTTTCTTACTTTGTATACCTTCTGCCAGTCCCTTCTGGCCTGAAGTGTTTCTATTGAGAAATCAGCTGACAGTCTAATGGGAGCTTCCTTGTAGGCACCTTACTGTCTCTTGTTGCCTTTAAGATTCTTTCTTTGTCTTCAACATTTGTCATTTTAATTATGATGTGTCTAGGTATGGGGTCTTTTGAGGTTCATCTTCACTCTGAGTTTCCTGTACATGAGTGACTTTTTCCTTCACCATGTTAGGGAAGTTTTGTGTCATTTTTTCTTCAGACATGTTTTCTGCTCCTTGCTCAAAATTTTCTCCTTTGGGTATCCCTGTGATATGCATGTTGCTACGTTCCATGTTGTCCCAAAGCTCCTTTAAATTGTCCTCCTGCTTAAATTTTTTTTTTTATTGCTGCTCTGATGGGATGTTTCTTTCTTTCTTTTTTTTTATTTCTTAAAGTATTACAAAGAGTATTACACATATCTCCTCCTCCCTTGACATTCCCCCGGCTTCCCCCACCCTCCAGTGTCTTGTGTCCATTAGTTATTCTCATATGCATGCATATAAGTCCTTTGGTTGATCTGGGATGTTTCCTTCTACCTAGTCTTTTAATGTGCTGATTTGGTCCTCAGCTTCTAATCCATTGTTTTTTCCTTTCAGGATATTCTGTATTTCAGCTATGTTATTCTTCATTTCCGATGATTCTTATTCATGGTTTCTATATTTGTTTTCATGGTTGTATAGTTTCCACTAAGTTCTTTTTTATTTCATCTTTTTATTTTTTTTAATTTCTTTATTGATTAAGTTATTACATATGTGTCCTC
>NW_005871077.1:8257772-8264406 GCF_000147115.1 Myotis lucifugus
CCACTCATGCCTCACCCCCCTGTGTCTTTGTTCTTTGGTTAGGCCTATATGCTTGAATATAAGTCCTTGGTTGATCTCTCCCCTTACCCCCACCGTCCACTACCTTCCCTCTGAGGTTTGATGGTCTTATCGATGCTTCTCTGTTTCTGGATCTGTTTTTGTTTATAAGTTTATGTTGTTCATTATATTCCATAAATGAGTGAGATCATATGAGGTTTATCTTTCTCTGACTGGCTTATTTCACTTAGCATAATGGTCTCACGTTCCATCCATGCTGTTCTGAATGGTAAGGACTCCCCCTCTTTTACCTCAGCATAGTATTCCATTGTGTAGATGTTTTAAATCCACTCATCTACTGATGGGCACTTAGCCTCTTTCCAAATCTTAGCTATTGTAAATTGTGCTGCTATGAACATAGGGATGCATATATCCTTTCTGATTGGTGTTTCTGGTTTCTTCGGATATGTTCCTAGAAGTGGGATCACTGGTCAAATGGGAGTTACATTTTAATTTTTTGAGGAAACTCCATACTGTTCTCCACAGTGGTTGTACCAGTCTGTATTCCCACCAGCAGTGCACGAGGGTTCCTTTTCTCCTCATTCTCGCTAGCACTTGTCGTTTGTTGATTTGTTGTTGATAGTCAACAGGTGTGAGATTGGTACAGCATTGTGGTTTTGATTTGCATCTCTCTAATGATTAGTGACTTTGAACATGTTTTCATATGTCTCTTGGCCTTTCTTTTGTCTTCTTTCGAAAAGTATCTATTTAGGTCCGTTGCCCATTTTTTGATTGGGTTGTTTATCTTCCTTTTGTTAAGTTGTATGAGTTCCCTGTAAATGTTAGAGATTAAACCCTTATCGGTGATAACATTGGCAAATATGTTCTCCCATGCAGTGGGCTTTCTTGTTGTTTTGTTGATGGTTTCCTTTGCTGTGCAAAAGCTTTTTATTTTGATGTAGTCCCATTTGTTTATTTTCCCACTGGTTTCCATTGCCCTGAGAGCTGTATCAGTGAAGAAATTGCTTCGGCATATGTCTGAGATATTGCTGCCTATGGATTCCTCTAGTATTTTTATGGTTTCCCGTCTTACGTTTAAGTCCTTTATCCATTCTGAGTTTATTTTTGGTATGGTGTAAGTTGGTAGTCTAGTTTCATTTTTTTTGCATGTATCTGTCCAATTTTCCCAACACCATTTATTGAAGAGGCTGTCTTGACTCCATTGTATGTTCATGCCTCCTTTGTCAAATATTAATTGAACATAGTGGTTTGGGTCGATTTCTGGGTTCTCTATTCTATTCCATTGATCTATATGTGTGTTCTTGTGCCAGTACCAGGCAGTTTTGAGAACAGTGGCTTTGTAATACAGCTTGATATCTGGTATTGAGATCCCATCTACTTTGTTCTTCTTTCTCAGGATTGCTGCAGCTATTTGGCGTCTTTTTTTATTCCAGATGAATTTTAGGAAAGTTCCTTCTAGGTTTGTGAAATATGCAGTTGGTATTTTATTGGGGATTGCATTGAATCTATAGATTGCTTTGGGTAGTATGGACATTTTGATGATGTTGATTCTACCAATCCATGAACATGGTATGTTCTTCCATCTGTTTATGTCTTCCTCTATCTCCTTTTTCAGTTTCCTGCAGTTTTCTGCTATAGGTCTTTTACCTCCTTAATCAAGTTTTTTCCTAAGTATTTTAATTTTTTTGGTGCGATGGTAAATGGGATTGCTTTTTTAGTCTTTCTTTCTGTAAGTTCATTATTGGTGTATAGAAATGCCATAGATTTCTTGGCATTAATTTTGTATCCTGCTACATTGCCAAATTCATTTATTAAGTCTAATAATTTTTTGATGGAGTCTTAAGGATTTTCTGTGTACAGTATCATGTCATCTGTGAATAAAGACAGTTTTACTTCTTCTTTTCCAATTTGGATGCCTTTTATTTCTTCTTCTTGTCTGATTGCAATGGCTAGTATTTCCAGTACTCTGTCGAACAGGAGTGGTGAGAGTGGACATCCTTGTTTTGTTTCTGTTCTTAGGGGAAATGGTTTTACTTTTTACACATTCAGTATGATGTTGGCTGTGTGTTTGTCATATATAGCTTTTATTATGTTGAGGTATGATCCTTCTATTCCCACCTTGCTGAGAGTTTTTATCAAGAAAGGATTTTGTCAAATGCTTTTTCTGCATCAATTGATATGACTATGTGATTTTTATCTCTCAATTTGTTTATGTGATATATCACGTTTATTGATTTGTGGATATTGTACCATCTTTGCATCTCCGGGATAAATCCTGCTTGGTCATGGTGTATGACCTTTCTGATGTACTGCTGGATCCGATTTGCTAGAATTTTGTTGAGGATTTTGGCATCTCTGTTCATGAGGGATATTGGCCTGTAATTCTCTTTTATTGTTTTGTCTTTATCTGGTTTTGGTATTAGGGTGATGCTGGCTTCATAGAATGAGCTTGGAAGTGTTCCTTCCTATGGAATTTTTTTGGAAAGTCTGAGGAAGATAGGTTTTATTTCTTCTTTGAATGTTTGGTAAAACTCCCCTGTGAAGCCGTCTGGCCCCGTGCTTTTGTTTGCTGGAAGCTTTTTGATGACTGCTTCAATTTCTTCCATAGTTACCAGCCTATTGAGATTTTTAGAATCTTCCTGATTGAGTTTTGGAAGGTTATATTTTTCTAGGAATATGTCCATTTCCTCCATGTTGTCTAGTTTGTTAGAATAGAGTTGTCCGTAGTATTTTTTAACAATCCTTTGTATTTCTGTGGGGTCTGTTGTTATTTCACCTCTTTCATTTCTGATTTTGTTTATGTGGGTCCTCTCTCTTTGCTTCTTGGTGAGCCTGGCTAGAGGTTCATCAATCTTGTTTATCCTTTCAAAGAACCAGCTCTTGGTTTCATTGATCGTCTGTTTTGTTTACTTGGTCTCTATGTCATTCATTTCTGCTCTGATCTTTATTATCTCCTTTCTTCTGCTCACTCTGGGCTTTTCTTGTTGCTCTCTTTCTAATTCTTTGAGTTGTAGAATTAGATGATTTACTACCATTTTTTCTATTTTTTGAGGTAGACCTGTAGAGCTATAAACTTCCCTCTCAGGACTGCTTTCATTGTGTCCCATAGATTTTGGATTGTTGTGTTTTTATTGTTATTAGTTTCCAGGATTATTTTAATTTTTTCTTTGATCTCTTTTTAACCCAATCATTGTTTAATAGCATGCTTTTCAGCTTCTAAGTGTTTGAGTTTTTTGGATTGTTTTTATTGTAGTTTATTTCTAATATTATGCCATTGTGGTCTGAGAAAATGCTTGCTATGATTTCAATCTTCTTGAATTTGGGGAGACTTTGCTTGTGACCCAATATGTAGTCTATTTTTGAAAATGTCCCATGTGCACTTGAGAAGAACGTATATTCCATGGCTTTGGGATGAAATGTTCTGAAGATGTCAAGTAAGTCCATTTCATCAAGGGAGTCATTAAGGATTGCTGTTTCTTTGCTGATTTTTTGTCTAGAGGATTTATCCAGTGATGTCAGTGGTGTATTAAAGTCCGCTACTATGATTGTATTGTTGTCGATCTCTCCCTGGATATCTTCCAGGAGTTTTTTTTATGTATTTGGGTGCTCCTGCATTGGGTGCATATATGTTTATCAGGGTTATATCCTCTTGTTGTATCAATCCCTTTAGTATTATGATGTGACCTTTTTTTTATCTCTTGTTATGGCTTTCACTTTGAGGTCTATTTTGTCAGGTATAAGTATTGCTACCCCAACTTTTTTTTCATTTATATTTGCCTGAAAGATATTTTTCCTTCCCTCCACTTTCAGTCTGTGTGAGTCCCTTATTCTGAGGTGGGTCTCTCGTATACAGCATATATATGGGTCATGTTTTTTTATCCATTCAGCCACTCAATGTCTTTTGATTGGAGCATTTAGTCCATTTACATTTAAAGTTATTATTAAAAGGTAGTTGTTTGTAGCCATTTTTTTTTATGCTGTTTTCTTTCTTAGCTTTTTATTTCTTTTTTTTACATCAGTCCCTTTAGCATTTCTTGCATTGCTGGCTTGGTGGTGATAAACTCCCTTAGCCTTTTTTTTGTCTGTGAAGTTTCTTTTTTTTTTTTTTTAATATATTTTATTGATTTTTCACAGAGAGGAAGGGAGAGGGATAGAGAGTTAGAAACATCGATGAGAGAGAAACATCGATCAGCTACCTCCTGCACGCACCCTACTGGGGATGTGTCCGCAACCAAGGTATATGCCCTTGACCAGAATTGAACCCGGGACCCTTCAGTCCGCAGGCCGACGCTCTATCCACTGAGCCAATCCAGTTAGGGCTAAGCTTCTTATTTCCCCTTCAATTTTGAATGATAGCCTTGCTGGATGGAGCAGTGATGGCGAACCTTTTGAGCTCGGCGTGTCAGCATTTTGAAAAACCCTAACTTAACTCTGGTGCCGTGTCACATATAGAAATTTTTTGATATTTGCAACCATAGTAAAACAAAGACTTATATTGTTGATATTTATTTTATATATTTAAATGCCATTTAACAAAGAAAAATCAACAAAAAAAATGAGTTCGCGTGTCACCTCTGACACACGTGTCATAGGTTTGCCATCACTGGGAGTATTCTTGGATTCAGTCCCTTGCTTTGCATCACTTTGTAAATTTCCTTCCATTCTTTTCTGGCCTGATGTGTTTCTGTTGAGAAATCATTTGATAATCTAATTGGAGATCTCTTGTATATAACTTTCTTTCTCTCTCTTTCATCATTTAACACATTTCGTACCGCTCAGGAGTTTTCTCGTGTTTCGCGCGCCATCTGTTAAGGACCGCTCACGAGTGTTCTCGTTTTTCACACCCATGGAAAAAGGAGCGAATCTAGATACTTATGTAAATTTTGTTTGGTCCTTCGTCATAGAGGAAAATGTTTTACGCAGTACCATACGTTAAAAAAGTACTAGGAACTTTAATTGTTTAATTGTTTTTGTAAATAAAAATGTTATAATTATTGAAAAACAACACCTAAAGTGCATTATGATGATTTAAATAACGTGCAGTTTGCCCAAAAACGTGCGGTCCCTGGCGTATGTCTTAGAGATTCTATGCGGTACGCAATGTGTTAACTAACCTTCAGAATACATTTGTGTGCAAGAAGTCATTCCTTTGTCCTTTCACTGCTTTCAATAAAATCATGATAGTGTATATTTGCCATGTATGGTATATATTTTGAGCATAAAATTCATGAAGAGGAATTTTATAATAAGCTATCATATCAAATTGTCTTTCATGAGTGCTCCCTTCTATGCCAGGGTTTTGTTGGTAGGGTAGTGATCCCTTTGTATCCAGTTCCCTTGACGCCTTGCTGGAACCAAGGAGAGAGAGAGAGAGACAGACAGTGCTGGGATGGTCCTTCTGCTTCTTCCTCACCCCCAAACCCCTGCAGTAGCTGCAAGGCTGATGGTACTGGGAGCTCGCTAATGGTATTATCCCTCTGGATAGTAGTTCTGCTGGGCTGTTTATAGTTTCCTTCACTGTTGGTGAGTTAAAACTCAGCATCTCTTAATTTCTAACACAGTTCTTACATAAATTTGATCATGTAATTAACACTGTCTTTGAAAAACAGATGTAGGTTAAAGAAAGATGGTTTAGTTTGGATTCTAGAAAAGCTGCAGTTAAAAATTGCATCTTGGCCAGTGTTGTTCAGTGGTTAGGGAAACATGGGGAAGGAGAGTTGAGAGATGGTAAGGATCAGTCATATCCTGGGTAGAGTTGAAAGGATTTGCCAGTGTGTTGGATGTCTGGGTGTGGGAGACAGCCTGGAATCCTGGCCTGAGTCCCCTGAGGAATGGAGTTGTCTTTGATGATCTAGGAAAGACTGGAGGGAGCATTGAACATGTTGATTCTGATTTCTGCATTAAATAGTTAAAGTCATAGTAGGATGGTAAGTGTGGGAGTTCAGGGGAGAGGGCAGTGCTGCAGACCACAATGTGGGACCGGGTCATTGCACATTGAGGATTTATAGAGTCTTGTGGAGATCACCAAGCAGGCTAGTGCAAGTGGAGAGGGAAAGGCTTTTGGTGTGAGGACCAAGTCTGGAGTCCTGGGGAGGGGAGACCAAGAAGTAATAAGAGAGACTAAGAAGGACCTGCAGTTGTGGTAGTGGATGCTGAAAGAGAGGGTGAGGGAGAGGGGTAGAGACAGAGAGATAGGCATGTGCATGCATTTGTATGTGTCTGTCCCTATCCTGGCAGTCAGGTGAGGGAGGCGTTTCAAGAAGTAGGGATGAACAGTTATCCTATAGTAAGATAAGGACAGGATTTGACCATTTTATTAGCAATATGGTCATCAGTGGTCTTGAAAAGAGCTGGTTCAGTGCAGTAGAGGAGGCAAAAGCCTGATAGGACAGGATTCCAGAGAGATTGGCCACGGAATTGGAATATTGAAGAAGCCTTGCCCAAAAAGTAAACAGATAAAAATAGAGAGGAAGCTGTAGAAGGCAGAGTGGACTGAGAGCTGTTATGTTTTATTTTGAAATGGGAGTGATCACATTGTGTGTCTGTTCTGGTGGGAATGATCCGCAGTGACAGGAAGTGTCTGGTGCAGGAGAGAGGTCAGATTGCAGAGTGTGGT
>NW_005871077.1:8266353-8267328 GCF_000147115.1 Myotis lucifugus
CCCCCCCCCCCCCCACCCACATCTGGGAGCCTGATTGAGGGATGCCCCCATGCTGTTTCCCTTCTATAAAATTTTGGCGAAAAAATCCCCTTCCCCAAAGGCCTAGAAACCGCTTTAAAAGAAAATACTCCAGAACCCCAGCAGGAAGATGGGGACTGTGAGACAGAAGGTCTGGGAAAAGCAGGGTTACCCGACCCTTCTCCCCGTCCCCCTCCGTGTGTGAAGCACCTGCATCGCCGCCCTTGGATGGAGGCCTGTGAAGGAGTGAAGAACTGTGGCTGTGCCTGTGCTGTGCTCAGCCTCCTGCCCTCGTGGATAAGCAGGAAACATATTTACGTGCCAGAATCTAAAACCCTCTTTATCGGTAATAGAGCAAATAATGCAAGACCTACACGTGTTTCTAAACGGGACTCTGTCTGGCTGCGTGTGAACCCAGATCGAAGGCCTGCTCTCCACCGAGGAGGCTGCAAAGGCTGCTCCTCTCTTGAACAAACATAACCTGGAGAGGTTTAAAGGGAAAAGGAGATATAAATAAAACAATATAGCAATAAGCTCTGAAGCCCATGCCGCTGCCGTCAAATCCTCCACACAGTGGTGATGTCAGAGCCTGTCTCCCCGTGCCTGGGACTCAGACGGCTGAGCCGCTGACACCTGCCAGGTCGCCTGGAACCGGCCTCATCTACCCACGGCCATTTTCAACCTCCCGCCAGCTCCTGGAGGTGGGTGGGCTTGCGGATGGAGGCTTCCGTGTTAAAGCAACCCTGTTGGTGTAGCAGACATGTGTGGGCTTTTTGATGAGAACCCATAACATCCCTTCACGAACGTGTTTTTAACTGTTCTGAGATCACGCTCCCAGCCATGGCGACTCTCAAATAGGCCTCAGCGATTCCACTTGCCCGATGCAAAGACTGACCCGGGTTTCATGGAGACCAAACCCTTGGCCCGGAGCAGACATGTCCCTTTCAAAAGGAAGGT
>NW_005871077.1:8270626-8419416 GCF_000147115.1 Myotis lucifugus
TGTTTTCTTGGGATATATTCCTAGAAGTGACGATCAGAGGGCTCAAATGGGAGTTCCGTTTTTAGTTTTTTGAGGAAACTCCATACTGTCTTCCATAGTGGCTGCACCAGTCTGCATTCCCACCAGCAGTGCAAGAGGGTTCCTTTTTCTCCACATCCTCTCCAGTACTTGTCGTTTGTTGATTTGTTGATGATAGCCATTCTGACAGGTGTGAGATGGTACCTCATTGTTGTTTTGATTTGCATTTCTCGGATGATTAGTGACTTTGAGCATGTTTTCATGTGTCTCTTGGCTTTCTGAATGTCCTCTTTTGAAAAGTGTCTATTTAGGTCCTTTGCCCATTTTTTGATTGGATTGTTTATCTTCCTTTTGTTAAGTTGTATGAGTTCCCTATAAATTTTGGAGATTAAACCCTTATTGGTGATAACATTGGCAAATATGTTCTCCCATGCAGTGGGCTTTCTTGTTGTTTTGTTGATGGTTTCTCCACAAATAAATAAAAAGCTGTGCAGAAGCTTTTTATTTTGATGTAGTCCCATTTGTTTATTTTCTCTTTAGTTTCCAATGCCCTAGGAGCTGTATCGGTGAAGAAATTGCTTCGGCATATGTCTGAGATTTTGTTGCCTATGGATTCTTCTAGTATTTTTATGGTTTCCCGTCTTACATTTAAGTCCTTTATCCATTTTGAGTTTATATTTATGTATGATGTAAGTTGGTGGTCTAGTTCTGTGGTCGGCAAACTCATTAGTTAACAGAGCCAAATATCAACAGTACAACAATTGAAATTTCTTTTGAGAGCCAAATTTTTTAAACGTAAACTATATATGTAGGTACATTGTTATTAACTTAATTAGGGTACTCCTAAGGCTTAGGAAGAGCCACACTCAAGGGGCCAAAGAGCCGCATGTGGCTCGCGAGCCACAGTTTGCCGACCACTGGTCTAGTTTCATTTTTTTGCATGTATCTGTCCAAGGACTCTACTTCTTTGTTTAAAAAATAAAAGGTGTAAAGTAGAGATGGTTCAGCTGTAAAATCCTTTTGGTTTTAAAATTAAACCTTATTCCATTCATCTTGCAATTATGATCTCCAATTTCTTTGTGTGTTTTTTTTTTAATATATTTTATTGATTTTTTACAGAAAGGAAGGGAGAGAGATAGAGAGTCAGAAACATCGATCAGCTGCCTCCTGCACATCTCCCACTGGGGATGTGCCCGCAACCCAGGTACATGTCCTTGACCGGAATCGAACCTGGAACCTTTCAGTCCGCGAGGCCGGACGCTCTATCCACTGAGCCAAACCGGTTTCAGCCTGTAACAACAAATTTGTATTTCTTAATCCTTTCACCTTTCTCACCTATCCCCCAATCCCCTTCCCTCTGGCACCTGACAAATATTCTTTTTATTTATGAGTCTGTTTCTGTTCTGCTTGTTCATTTATTTATTTTATATTTTTAAATTCAATTGTTGATAGATATGTATTTATAGCCGTGTTATTGTTCACATTTTTTATTCCCCCCTCCCCCCTTTCTTAAAGAATACCCTTCAACGTTTCATGTAATACTGATTTTATGGTGATATACTCCTTTAGCCTTTTCTTGTCTGGGAAATTCTTTATCTGTTCTTTGATTCTAAATGATAACTTTGCCTGGTAATCTTGGTTGTAAGTCCTTGGTTTTCATCACTTCGAATATTTCTTGCCAATCCCTTCTGGCATGCAAAGTTTCTGTGGAGAAATCAGCTTCTGTGGAGTCTTATGGGAGCTTCCTGGTAGGTAACTAACTGCTTTTCTCTTGCTGCTTTTCAGATTCTCTTTGTCTTTAATATTAGCCATTTTAAGTATGATGTGTCTTTGGGCTCATCTAATTTGGGACTCTCTGCATTTCCTGGACCTGTATGTGAAGTTAGGGAAGTTTTCTGTCATTATTTTTTCAAATAGGTTTTCAATTTCTTACTCTCTTCTCCTCCTAGTATCCCTATGATGTGAATGCTGGTACACTTGAAGTTGTGCCAGCTCCTTACACCATACTCATTTTGGGAGATTGTTTTTTATTTTTACTGTTCTGATTGGGTCTTTTTTTGCTTCCTTATATTTCAAATCACTGATTTAATTCTCACCTTCATCTACTCTACTGTTGATTCCCGCAAATTAGTGTATCCTTAATTTCTGGCTGGTCTTGTTTTATGCTGTTGAAGTTCTCATTAAGTTCCTTGAGCATCCTTAAACCAGTGTTTTAAACTCTGCATCTATAGATTGCTTGTCTCCATTTTGTTTAGTTCTAAAAGTGGTGTTTTGTTCTTCTTACATTTGGGACATGATTCTTTGTCTCCTCAGTTTGGCAGCCTTCCTGTGTTGTTTCTATGTGTTAGGCAGAGTTGCTATGTCTCCCAGGCTTGGTAGAATGGCCTAGTGCAGGAGGTGTCCTGTAAGGTCCAGTGACAGCCTCCCCAATCACCCAAGATGGGCACTTGAGGTGCATCTACCCACCCCTGTGTGGGCTATGTACATCCTCCTCTTGTAATTGAACTTTGATTGCTGTTAGCAAATCAGTGGGAGGGATTTGTCCTCAGGCCCATCAGCTGTAAGTACTTGCTGCAACCACTGACCACTGACCACTGACCACTGTGGAGGATCAGCAATGCAGGGGCCCACCACACAGAGCAGGAGTTATTTCATCAGGATTCTGGTGCCTGCTGAGTCTGCCTCTTGAGTGTGTTGCTTGTGAAGATGGTTGGGTGGTGGTGCTTTGACATATTCTGAAACTGTGCACTGGGTTCACTGACTCTGAGGCCTCCTGGGGCCACATGGCATAAGCTACAAAGCGATCTGCATATGGCTGTTACTTGTGCTGGCCTTGGAGATGCTCTGAGAGGCCTAGCTGTGAATCAAGGGTGACTGCCCTAGAGCTGGGTCTGAGGCTACTGAGCAAGAGCTACAGGGCTTGCTGAGGCCATATTCTGCTTGTTTGAGAGATTTTAGGAAAAGCAGAAGCATGAGCTAAGGTACTAGGTGTACCAGTTTATAATGTGGATTTTTTTCAATAGATGGAGTTACACATGTTGATATATATGCAATTTGATGTGTATGCTATTTTGTTGTATTGACAGCAAGCTTCAAAACTTCATATGTCAAATTTGCTGAAGGTGTTAACATCATAGATATTTTTACACTTAAACATGTCAAATTTAGTGCCAAAAAAAGAGCATTTGTGACAAGTTTTAATTCATTACTTTAAAGAAAAGTGCTGCTGAAAGTTATCGTATACTTCGGGAAGCTAATGGTGAACATGCTCCATCTCAAGATACTTGTGAACGCTGGTTTAAATGCTTTAAAAGTGATGATTTCCATGTGAAAGACAAAGAACGTCCAGGTCAACTGAAAAAGTTTGAAGACCAACAATTACAAGCATGATTGGATGAAGATGCGTGTAAAACTCAAAAACAACTTGCAGAAAGATTAAACGTTGCTCAGCAAACAATTTCCAATCGTTTACAAGCAATGAGAAAGATTTTAAAGAAGGAAAATGAGTGCCACATCAACTGAATGAAAGACAAATGGAAAACTGAAAAGTCATCAGTAAAATGTTGCTTCAACGGCACAAAAGAAAGTCTTTTTTGCATCGAATTGTGACTGGCGATGAAAAGTGGATTTATTTTGAGAATCCAAAACGCACAAAATCATGGGTTGATCCAGGTCAACCATCAACATAGACTGCAAGGCCAAATCGCTTCGGAAAGAAGACAATGCTCTGCATTTGGTGGGACCAGGAAGGTGTGGTGTATTATGCGCTTCTAAAACCAGGTGAAACCGTTAATACTGATCGCTACTGACAACAAATAATCAATTTCAACCACGCTTTGATCGTGAAATGACCAGAATGTGTCAGAAGACACGGCAAAGTAATTTTGCTTCATGATAATGCACCATCATACACTTCAAAACCAGTTAAAGATACATTAAAAGATCTTGCCTGGGAAGTATTAACCCACTCGCCGTATTCACCAGACCTTGCTTCTTCAGATTACCACTTGTTCCGATTTATGGCACACGCACTTTCTGAGCAGCACTTCAAAACGTACGAAGAAGTGGAAAATTGGGTCTGTGAATGGTTTGCCTCAAAACAAGAAAAGTTCTATTGGGACGGTATCCACAAATTACCTGAAAGATGGGGGAAATGTGTAGCTAGCAAAAGTACTTTGAATAAAGCAGTTTTGGTGTTTCTCTTGATATTACTGTGTTTTCTTTGAGTACAAAAATCCACCATTATTAACCAGTATACCTAGTAGATCATTGGTATGGAAAATCCAGTAGAAATAGCTGGAAATAGCTTTGGTGGGCCACAAGTTGGGTAGAGCCAGGGCCTCAAGGAATCACCAGGGTGGACAAACAGTGTGAGCCAGGTTGATGGAGTCTCAGATATGGCACCTGCCTGCCAGCTCTGTCTATGCATGGGTTGATGGTGGTGGTGAGGAGGTGGCTCAGAAAAGGAACAAAGGCCTTTGCCAGTATTTACCCTGATGATGACAATTCAGTTCCTACTGTCCCAGTGTTGGAGCTCAGAAGGAGTGAATCTGAGTAAGTTTGTGCACTAGCTCTTTAAGAGGATCTGCCTGGCACTCTAGCAGCCTCTGTCAGCCTCAGTCCCTGCTGTTTGTTTGTTTGTTTATTTTAATTCAAGTTTTTAGAGAGAGAGAGATAGAGAGGAAGAGAGAGTGTGCTCTTACACTTATTTATGCAGTCATTAGTTGATTCTTTTATCTGACCAGGGATGGAACCCCCAACATTGGTGTATCGGGACAACACTCCAACCAAATGAGCTTCTCAGCCAAAGCCAATCCCTGCTGGTTTTTACAGCCAGAAGTTATGGGGACCTCTCCTCCTGGTACTGGAACCTTGGTTGGGAATCCTGATGTGAGGCTGGGTCCCTTGCTCCTCAGGGGGGACCTCCACACAGCTCAGATATCCCTCCTAATTTTTATCCGCCACATGTGGGTGTGGGATCAGCCCATTCCTTGTCTCTGTCCTTCCTACCAGTCTTGATGTGGCTTCTTTAATTCCCTAGTTGTAGCACTTCCTTTCAGCCAGCTTTTAGGAGGTTCTGAATGATGGTTGTTCTATAGTTTAGTTGTAATTTTGATGTGGTAGTGGGAGGAGGTGAGTACTCTGTGTTTACCTACACCGCTATCTTGACTGGAAGTTCAGATTAGTATATTTTTAAAAGAGTATTATGCTGAATAAACATGTATTTCCCAGCATAGCAGGTACTATTGAAAAGGATTTAAAGAAGACTTAGAATTAGCATGTGTTTATATAAATTGTCCAGAGAAGCAGAGAAGAAAATTATTTGCTCCATCACAAATTGATTAGCTGCCTGGGTATAATTGTTTGTTTGACTCGGGGATGGCTGTATTTTTACCTTTCGTGTGTGTACTTGGGACGTTGTAAATGTTATCAAGTACCTCAGACTCGGAATGAGCCAGTAATTTTCCATTTCTTCTTAAAATAACTAGAAAATCAGAAGGTTTTTTTTGATATCAGTGTACAGCCAGACTAAAGGCTGTGCTGAACAAATGAAACCAGAGCACTTTTCCAAGCAAGCTTTGCTTGATTTGGTTCCACTTTTTATTTTATTTTAACTTTTATTGATTGAGAGAGAGAGAGAGAGAGAGAGAGAGAGAGAGAGAGAGAGAGGAGAGAGAGAGAGAGAGAGAGAGAGAGAGAAAGAAGTGAGCCACCCGACCAGGACTGGTTCCTCTTTTTTGGTCCTCTCGTGGGCATCAATTCTGAATCACACTCAAATAGGGGTTCTTAGATTTGAGAAATGAATTTTTATTACATGGGTTAAGAATGAACGACAGACACAGGAGCACCTGAGACTGGTCTCTCATGTTTGATGAATCAGCCCCAGGGCTGGACCTTACCTGGGGCAAGCTTGGGGCTCTTATCTTTCAACCCCAGCAAAGTGCATCTATGCAAGATTGCTGATTCCCTGGTTAGTTTTACTGATTTGCCCCAGGGAATGGCCCCAGCTTGCAGAAGCTGTCAGTGGCTGTCATTACACACCTTCCCCTTCCAACTTTCACCCCAACCAAAAGCAGATATTCCCTCCAGATCACCCATGGGGACTTGAATAGCAATGGCATTGGTGTTCTCTCTCTCTCTCTCTCTCTCTCTCTCTCTCTCTCTCTCCTCATTTCACGTTAATATTGTATTATAGTTCAGTATTTAGTAAGGCACTCTCTTCCTTTTTATCTGCTAATAGTTTGGATAGTAGCATATACCAAAATCAGACTAATATTGTCTCGTTTGGTTAGTGATTTTCACTTTGTTCTGACCAGCAGTTGGACATCCCCCAAGGGGTCCCTGATTGGAGAGGGTGCAGGCTGGGCTGAGGGACCCCCCCCTCCCCCCATGCATGAACTTCATGAACCCTGCCACTATTCTATATATATAAAGGCCTAAGCGACTAGCCAACCAGCTGGTAGCTATGATGCACACTGACCACCAGACGGCAGATGCTCGATGCAGAAACTACTGAGCAACAGCAACTTTGCAGAGTGCCCTCTCACACTCGGGGACCCCTCGGGGGATGTCAGACTGCTGGTTTCGGCCCGATCCCTACAAGCCTGGCCCAGGGACCCCACCTGCCTGAGGGACCCCGCTCACTCCACAGATACCCTTCAAGCCCCAATGATGCCCCAGGTGCAGCCAACCGGGGAGGGACCACGGGATGTTGGCTCCAGGGTGTGTCTGGCCCATCTCGTCCAGTCCTGACCCACCGGCCACCTTCTGATGAATTTACTTTCAATGTGCACAAATCCATGCACCGGGCCTCTAGTTTTAGAATAAATTTCTTTGTTCCTTGAAGTTGGAAATTTAATAGCTTTAAAAACTTTGTCGCATTGATATACTTAAAAGGAAGTTTGTTACATTACTCTCTATTTTGAATGTTCAATATACTTACTAGAAAAAAAATGGAAAATATAGAAAATTTAAAAACAAAGAAAGAAAAGCTCCTATGCTTGTCTTATACAAAAGAACTGTGAATATTTATGTATAATTTTTTCTAGTACTTAAAATTATTTTCCCTTTTTATTGAATTTATTGGGGTGACACTAGTTAACAAAATTATATAGGTTTCTGGTACACAAATTCACCACCCCAAGTCAGATCTCCTTCCATCACCATTTATCCCCCTATACCCTTCTCTACCGCCCCCCACACCTCTTCCCCCTCTTCTAGTACTTTTAAAAGTTGGATTTATTTAAAATAAAACCATCACCAAAACAATAAAACTCAAATCCCAAAACCTATATAACATCCTATATAATAAAACCCTAATATGCAAATAGACCAAATGGTGGAATGACCGGTGGAACGGCCAGTCGCTATGATGTGCACTGACCACCAGGGGGCAGATGCTCAATGCAGGTGCTGCCCCCAGTGGTCAGTGCACGCGCCCCCCCCCCCCCCCCCCACAATAGAGAAACTTAGCCAGAAGCGAGGCTTCATGGGTGGCGAGTGCACCATTGGTGGGAGGAGCCTCTTCTGCCTCCGCTGGAAGCAGGTGGTAAGGAGCGAGGGGTCCTGGACTGTGAGAGCCCCATACTGCGAGAGGGATGTCTGACTGCTGGCTTAGGGCTGATCCCCGTGATCCTGGACAAAGCCGCAGTGGGTGGGGGCCACAGTAGGTGGACATCCCCCGAGGGTCCTGCACTGCGAGAGGGTGCAGGTCAGGCTGAGGGACCCCCTGTTCCCCCAGTGCACAAATTTTGTGCACCGGGCCTCTAGTGTAATTATGATAACACTTCATATAAAATGTTCCAACTTTTCACTTAGCATGATAAGTAGAAGTATTTCTCCAATTACAAATGCATTTATAAACATTTTGTTATAAACATTTTTATTAATTTTAGTAGTTATAAAATTTTCTGTATAGTTAATTTTCCACCTACTTATTTAGTCTCTTATTACTGGACATTTAGCTGTTTGCTGTTTTCCTTATTATAAATAACTAGAGGCCCGATGCATGAAATGCCTGCAAGGGCCTTGGCCCCAGTCCCTGCCCGCTTCTGACACGGCCAGGGGACTCTGCCGCGGTCCCCGCCTGCTGCAGCTTTGTCCAGAAGGAAGGACCTCCGGAAGGACATCCGGTCTAATTAGCATATTACATTTTTATTATTATAGATGCAGTCTTGAACATCTTTGGGCTTAAAACCTCATCTGCAAGTATGATCATCTTGCTAGGCTACAATTCCAGGAATGGATTAATGATCTAAAGTTTCAGATGCAATCTACAAAATTACTATATGAGAAGATATATGATACTAATATTTGAGTCAGCAAAATTATTGTATGTCTAACTTGAGTAGGTTTAGTAGCTTATTTTGAATTCTGTTTAGTTACTTTCTTCTTTTAAGTTTAAAAGGGTATTTTCATCAGTAGGTGAAAATAAAGGGTGTCCCAAAATTCACGCAAGAAGTAATTTTGATAGAAAACACAGGTTTATAATTAAAAATTGTAAATTTTTTATTGATTCATAAAGTATACAGTATAGGGTTATGTATGGAATAGCATATCGGGTAAATGGCCTCCACAGCTTGGCTGGCACATATGCACTCTTTTGTTGAAATTTTCCATGACCGTTTTGCATAAATGTGGCTGAATTTCGTTGATACAGCGCTCAATTTCCTCCTTCAAGGCATGGGTGGTTGTGGGCTTGTTGGCATAAACCTTAGACTTCAAAAAATCCCAAAGAAAAAAGTCCAACGGCGTTAAATCGCATGATCTGGGCGGCCAATTCTGATCACCAAAACGGGAAATTACACGACCAGGAAATGACTCATGCAGTAATTGAATTGTTTCTCGGGCTGTATGGCATGTGGCACCGTCTTGTTGAAACCACATGTCGTCCACATCCATATCTTGCAATTTAGGCACAAAAAACTGGATTATCATGTTGTGATAGCGAGCACCATTAAATTCAAATCTTGCGTGAATTTTGGGACACCCTTTATCTGGTATATTTAAGTCTCTTTGCAGTTGGACATATTGTCTCTACTAATAACTGTATTGGTGTTTTACCAAAGTACTTGTGGCATTCCAGTCTTTTGACTGTGACCAACACTAAGAAAATACATTTTAGATCGGAATCAAATATATATTTTATATTCATAAACATACTTGAATCAATATTTATCCTTATAACTCCATATTATTTATTATGTTTGAATTTTTGTTTTATTTGATTTTTAAGAAAGAATGAGTCATGACCCTGTAAAGTGATTTTATAACCTCCTAGAGCAGCGGTTCTCAACCTGTAGGTCGTGACCCCTTTGGCGGTCGAACGACCCTCTCACAGGGGTCGCCTAAGACCATCCTGCATATCAGATATTTACATTACGATTCATAACAGTAGCAACATTACAGTTATGAAGTAGCAACGAAAATAATTTTATGGTTGGGTCACAACATGAACTATATTTAAAGGGCCAGAAGGTTGAGAACCACTGTCCTAGAGAGTTCAACTCACAGTTTGAAAAACATTATACTATGCTATACTATACTTACTATATAACATGTGAATTCAATGTCACATGTGGCTTTTTATTTCTGATTAGCTTTACTTTTTTTCTGTGTGTGGGTAGGAATCCTGCATTCTCTTTTCCTGGCAACATCTGAGACATGAGGAAGTTAAGTATCTTGCCCAAGGGCCCACACAGCTCTGAGTTGTCGAACTGGGACATGAGCCAGCTCTTGGTGACTCCAAGGTCTGGGGTCTTAGCCCCGTGTTCTATAGTCCAGCACCTTAGACCCTTTATAACTTTTAGCACAGAAGCCATTTCAACATATGTTGTGTATCCAGTGGAGAACCACACGCAGTTTGTAGGAGAGACTTGGCCAAGCTGGTTAAGTACAGACAGGTTCACTGAGTGGCGATTTGCTTTGAATGGAGTGTGAATCTTCCAGGAGCTGAGGTGCCATAAGAGGAGTAAACCAGAGTGAAGCACGTCTTCCACTTTAGTGTTTGCTCTTTGAAAAACTGGGCAAACCCGATTATTGAATGGGGGAGAGTTAGAAATGGAAAGCAAGGTTTCTGTCAGTGAAGGAAGATCTTCATAGCATTGGGAAGGACGGATCAGTTGAAAATGCAGATATAATCGCTTCTCTTGGCCTTTCACAACCTCAGTGGCTTCCCCTTGCCTTTTGCCTATAATGGCCAGCAGGGCTCTGCTTGAGGTGCACCTGGAGGAGGTGGTGTGTACAAAATGCCCAGTCGCACTTGTGAAGTGGCTGTGTGCCTAGTTCAGGCACTCTCCCTGCAGAACCGTTTTATTTAATTATTTGGGGGGGGTGGGGGCGGGGAGTGGTGCTTTCTTGTTGAATCGTTATCCTTAAAATTATTCTGCCTGGATGAGGGTAAGTCCAGTGAGCGCTTTGTGGAGGAGGCTCGAAGTAACTTTGAACAAAACCTTGCATCACTTTCACTTTTCAAAAGGATGATGTGGATGACCAGCTAAGAATAGCATGTGGAAAAGGGACATTTTACCCAGAAAATTTTCAGAAGGTCCGGATGTTACTGAAAACTTTTTCTGAATGAACCATACTCTTCCTCTGGATACAGTAACCATTGAAGGACTACATTTTAATGAACTCTCTTGGACATTTAATTATGGTAAAAAATATACCTCTTTTCCCTCACCAGGTGAAAACATCCCTGAAATTAAAGCTAATCACTGGTAACATTTTTCTCTTTTTAAAGGGGCAGGTCTTCATATCATGCAAACAAGTAACATTTCTTGTTTTCAACATAGTTGCATTGATTGACCAAAATTAAAAATAAAAAGTAGGGGTATATTATTGATCTTGGATTTCTTGAAATGCTGAGAAAAATTTCGCATTAGAAACCAAATTTCATCAAACCTGGCAGATTGCAGTAGGAAAAAAATGGAACAAATGTGAATTTCTCCTGTCCCCTTTTCTAGCACAAGGACGCCTACTACTATACGGTTCTGCTTACACTTTTTGTCACACATTTAGAAGAAAATGCTTCTCTAGGAGTGCTGTGAACTAAGCCAGCATAGTGGGACTCTCTATGCCTGGGGCGCCTCTGAATCTTGGCGCCTCCACTTACTGGCATTGGGAACTGGGGAAGGTGCACACCTAGCATTCCTCTGGCTCACCCTGTAATTGTTGGCTCCCTGCCCTAACTCTTGCTGTTTCACAGGGTCTTAAGAGGAGATGAGCCAGGACTAGTGCTGAGCCTATAGCTTTGGCATATTTTATTGAACACTATTTATTGGTTTAACACACCAGGAAACTCGAGTGACTCTTTAAAGGCCCCAGTAAAATCTGGCCTTATTTTTCAGAGTCATGATTGATACCATTATAATGAACCCAGTTATTAATAACTGAAAAGGAGCAAAGGGAAGGCCAAATTTGTAGGCATTAATTTAAGCAGCTTTGCCAGGAAGCTGCAGTTTAGATGCATGCCCAGTAAAGTCTGGGATGGGGAATGTACTTGTTTGTCAATCACACCTGGGAGCAGATCATTGGCCATAGGTGTGGCCACTGCAAGCTCAGTAAGATTTGAGATACTTAAACTCCTAAACAAAGGAGTTCTCTCTCTTGCTCTCTTGGAACTGTTATTGCAGGGGGGCATGCTCATTTGGCTCCTCAGCATTTTCCCACAGCCATGTGGACCCCACACACAGTGAACTGCAACTAGACTAATGCTGTATCAGATTCATTCCATGATGGAATGGAAACTTTGGACACTGGCTTTGCTTCTAGCTCTGCTGAACACCCAGCCGCACATTTTCCAGGACTGGTTTAAGGGACTTTGCAAACAAGGGATGTAATTCCACTCAAATAAAGCTTTCAACTATATCTCATCCTCCCATGGGGGCCCCCAGGGAAATGCTTATTCCACCAGTACCCCGAGAAAGGCTATCCATGCATTTCTCTGATAACAATGATGACTTAAAATGGCAGACTTTAGGTACTTTGAAGCAACATTACATAGCCCATTGTTCTCTCATTTTTACCCCTTAGTGTCTGTGTGCACCAGTGTGTGTACTAGAATAATGCACTCATGTGCTCAGAATTGTAAAGTTGCACTCACCAGATAGTTGTGGAGAGATGACTCATGCATTCTCAATTCTCCCTATCTGATCAGAGCACTCAAACAGAACTATTCAGGACTGCATGTCTATTGTGCTAGGCTAATTGCCTTATCATTGATTCAGCTTTGGAAAGAAAACGTACTGTTTAAACATTTTTTTGTTTTAATTCAGGTTTTATTAAAATGGTAGCAGGTCTTTTTTTCCTTTTTTTCTGGGTGCATTTTATTTTTTAATGTTAATAGTATTACAGATATCTCCCATTTTGTTCCCCTTCCCCCCTCCTCCCAGCCCTTACCCACCCCTCAGGTCTTCACTACTCTTTTTTATTTATTTATTTTTTTTATTGTTTTATTGCTTAAAGTATTACAAAGAGTATTACATATGTCTCCTTTTTTTCCCTGTCTTCACTACTCTTGCCCATGTCCATGGGCTATGCATATCTACACTAATAAAAGACAAACATGCAAATTGACCGTACCTTCTTTATGCCTTAAGCCACGCACCACCAGCCAATCAGAGTGACAATATGCAAATTAACCAAACCAAGATGGCGGCCGGCAGCCACTGAGCTGGAGCAAGCAGGAGGCTTGGTTGCCCTAATGATGGAGGAAGCCAAGCTTCCCCCCTGCCGCAGCAGCTCCGAGCTCCACTCAAAACAACAAAGTTTCAATTATAGAAGATAATTGAAAGCAGATACCTGCTTTCAGCCGGCCGTGGCCACGGAGCTGGAGTGAGCAGGAGGCTTCCCTCCCGCCGCCTTGGTGTGCTCTGAGCTCCTCTCAAAGCTACAAAGTTTCAATTATAGAAGGTAATAAATAAATCCCAGAATAAAAAAAAAAAAAGAAAAAAAGGAGAGGCTGGGAGCTTCCGTCGCGGGGCTTGGCCAGCCTGAAAACGGCCTCATCCCCTCACTCAGACTGACCAGGCACCCCAGTGGGGACCCCCCACCCTAAAGGGGATGTGACCAGCCTGAAAACAGCCATCAGCCCCTCACCCAGTCTGGCCAAACCTCCATGGGGTTAGGGTCCCCACTGGGGGGGGGGGAGGCTTGACCAGCCTGCAAACAGCCATCAGCCCCTCACCAAGGCTGGCCAGGCACCCCAGTGGGGACCCCCACCCTGAAGGGGGTGTGACCAGCTGAAAACACCCATCAGCCCCTCACCCAGGCTGGCCAGGCACCCCAGTGGGACCCCCACCCTGATCCGGGACACCCTTCAGGGCAAACCAGCCGGCCCCCACCCATGCACCAGGCCTCTATCCTATATAATAAAAGGGTAATATGCAAATTGACCCTAACAGCAGAACGATTGGGAATGACTGGTCACTATGACACACACTGACCACCAGGGGGCAGATGCTCAATGCTGGAGCTGCCCCCTGGTTGTCAATATGCTCCCACAGGGGGAGCTCTGCTCAGCCACAAGCCAGGCTGATGGCTGCTAGTACAGCGGTGGTGGTGGGAGCCTCTCCCACCTCCTCAGCAGTGCTAAGGATGTCCGACTGCAGCTCAGTGCTAAGGATGTCCGACTGCCCTGCTCCCCGCTGGCAAGTGGACATCCCCCGAGGCTGTCGGGCTGCCAGAGGGATGCCAGGGAGCGGGCCTAAGCCAGCAGGTGGACATCCTCCGAGGAGTCCCAGACTGCAAGAGGGCATAGGCCGGGCTGAGGGACCTCCCCGAGTGCACAAATTTTTGTGCACCGGGCCTCTAGTAAGTATATAAATTCTTTGGTTTATCTCTTCTTGTCCCCCCAACTCCTTATCGAGGTATCTCAGTCTCTTCCATGCCTCCTTGCTTTGGGTCTTATTTTGTTGGTCACTTCATTTTGTTTTTTAGATTACACAAATAAGTGAGATCATGTAATATTTGTCTTTCTCAGTTTGGTTTATTTTACTTAGCATAATATTTTCCAGGTCTATCCATGCTCTTGCAAAGGATAAGAGCTCCCTCTTTTTCACAGCTGAATAGTATTCCATAGTGTAAATATCTCACATCTTTTTTTATCCATTCATATACTAATGGGCACGTGGGCTGTTCCCAAATCTTAGCTATTGTAAAAATGCTGCTGTGAACATAGGGGTGCATATATTCTGATTTTGGGGTTTTTTTTTTAGGATATATTCCTAGAAGTGGGATTGCTGGGTCAAACAGAAGAGCCATTTTTAATTTTTTGAGAAAACTCCATACTATTTTTGATAATGGCTGCACCAATCTGCATTCCCACCAGCAGTGAACCTAATGTTCCCTTTTCTCCACATCCTCGCCAGCACTTGTTGTTTGTTGATGTTTTAATGCTAGCCATTCTGACAGGTATGAGGTGATATCTCATTGTGGTTTTAATTTGCATTTCTCTGATGATTAGTCACTAAGCATTTTTTTTCATATGTCTATTTGCTGTTTCTATGCCCTCTTTGGAGAAATGTCTATTCATGTCTTCTGCCCATGTTTTAATTGGATTGTTTGTCTTCTTTTTGCTGAGTTATATGAGTACTTTATATATTTTGGATATTAATTCATTATCAGATGTATCATTGGCAAATATGTTCTCCCATTAAGTGGGTTCCCTTTTCAATTTGATGGTGGTTTCTTTTGTTGTGCAAAGCTTTATATTTTGATGTACATTGCTGGTTTGGTGGTGATGTACTCCTTTTACCTCTTCTTGTCTGCAAAATTTTATTTCACCTTCAGTTTTAATGATAGCCTCGCTGGATACAATAGTCTTGGATTTCGGCCCTTGCTTTTCATTACTTCGAGTATTTCATATCACTCCCTCTGGCTTGAAGTGTTTCTTTTGAGAAGTCACTTGACATTCTAATGGGAACTTCTTTGTATGTAATTTTCTCTCTCTCTCTTGCTGCCTTTAAGATTTTTTTCTTTGTCTTTAACATTTGCCATTTTAATTATGATGTGTCTAGGTGTTTGTCTCTTTGGGTTCATCTTGATTGGGACTCTCTGAGCCTCCTGAACTTGTGTGGCATTTTCCTTCACCAGTTTGGGGAAGTTTTCTGTCATTATTTCTTTTTTGTGTGTGTCATTATTTCTTAAAATAGGTGCTCTGTTCCTTGCTCATCCTCTGCCCCTTCTAATATTCCTGTAATGCACATGTTGTTATGTTTCTTATTGTCCCAGAGCTCCCTTAAGCTATCTTCCTGCTTTTTAATTCTTTTTTCTATTTGCTGCTCTAATTGGGTATTTATTTCTATGTTGTCTTCCAAATCACTGATTCAGTCTTCTGCTTCATTCAGTCTACTTTTAATCCCTTCCAGTGTGTTTTTCATGTCAGATATGTCATTCTTCATTTCTGTCCGGTTCTTGTTAATGGCCTCTATTTCCGTTCTCATGCTGTTGTGATTTGCACTAAGTTCCTTAAATATCTTTATAACCATTGCTTCCTGATAGTTTGCTTGCCTCCATCTCATTTAGTTCTTTTTCTGCAGATTCCTTCTTTTCACTCATTTGGTAATTGTTTCTTTGAGTCCCCATTTTAGCTGTATTTCTATATTTGCTTCTATGTATTAGATAGAACTGCTGTGCCTCCAAGTCTTCATGGGATGGCCTTATGTGGAAGGTGTTTTGAGGTGTCCAGTGGTGTAGCCTCTTTGTTCACCTGAACTGGACGTTCTAGGAATGCCCTTTGTGTGGTTGTTTGGGTTCTCCTGTTGAAATTGGGTCTTGATTTTTGATGTCCCATTTGTGGGAAGGCTCTCCCCTCTGACTTACTGCCAGTGAGGTTCAACCCCAATGTATTCCTGCCAGCTGTCCAGTCATCAGGGACTCCTTAGACCAGAGGCTGGGTCTGCCTTGAGTCTCAGATCTTGATTGACCCTATTCTGGGCTGTAAATCCTTCCCTCATGGAGCTGATCCTGCAGATGTCAGTTTGCTGGCTTTTGCCTCACTGAGCAGTCTAGGATGGTGTCTGTGGCAGGGACCCAAACTGCTGTTTCTGACTACTTAGATCAGGCAAAGACTCAAAGCCTCTAGAGAATTGCCTTTGTCTGCAGACTGATTAAATTCAGTCTGGAGTGTCCTCAAACAATCATCCACAGGTGGGGTGAGTTTTTCCAACAGGGTGGAAAAACTCACCTGCTTCTGCCAGGAGGTAATTGTTATTCTCAGTCTCTTAATGGGCCTCAAAAACTCCACATGGTGGGGCAAGAGATCTTCCCATAGGGTGGGTCAACTGTCTTACCCCCAAGGCAAAAGTGGCAGGATAGCATAGGTTTGCCTGAGAAAGATGACCTCTACAGCATAAGGGAATGACTTAGCCCAGGAAACTGGGGTGTCTACCTTCCGAGTTCTATCCCTGGATCCCCAACCCTGGCTTATGTTTATACAGCTTCAGTCCACTCTGCCCTCCCTCTGCCGGAGCACTAGTTGAGAAGCTGCACACAGAATTTTGTTCATTGGCCCTTTAAGAGGGAACCTGCATTTCCAGCCATCTCTCTGTGGCAGACAATCGTCCTGCTGCTTTTCACAGCCAGATAATATGTGTGCACCTTTCTCAGTTCTGGTGCTCTCTCCTGGGGTGGCCAGCTTGAGAATTAGATCACAGAGTTCTCAGTGGCAACTCCCCACAGCTGAGATTTCTCTCTGGAACTTCAGCTGCTGTCTGTGGCAACTGGGCCAGCCCTTTCTCATCTCCGCCCTTCCTACCAGTCTCTATGTGGTCTCCACTTTCTGTCCTTGATTATCAGGCTTCTCTCCAGCTAGTCCTCAGTTCATTTTTCAGGGTGGCTCTTCTGTGTTTTAGTTGTAATTCCAATTTGGTCCTGGGAGCATGTCTGTGAGCTTCCACTTAATCCTGTGCCATTTTTCAGCAGCAGATCTTGGATGGCGGGATTCTGAGGCACATGCATTTGGATCTTACAGTGTCGATTTTCTGAATGCAAATCTTGTACATCTGGCGTCCTATTATTCATCCCTCTGAAAAGACTTAATTAAAATCAGAACAGCTGCGTTAGTGTTGCTGCATCTCAGATTTTTATCATTAGTTATGCATCGGCCACTTTATTCCTTTCTTTTTATTTGTCAGAATGTTTGAGAGGCAAGTTGTAGTTATATATTGAAGTAGGAGGTAAATGCTAGATTTAACTTTCTTTAAAAAAAAAAAAGTTGTATATTAGGTCTGAAAGTGAGTAAAATGCCAATAGGTGATTATCTGATTTGCAGACATTACTCTGAATTTGACTGCCAGGAATCAGAGAAATGCTCTGTGGACCAAAAAAGTAATCCTCAGATTCTGTGGGATATAAATGGCTGTAGAAAGAGGTTTAGTTTTTCTGCTTTCTCTGTCATCTGTTAGTATTATGCTGTCTGATTCAAGTAGTGAGCCACTTATTTTTTTAAAACATTAAATGTATTGGAGTAACATTGGTTAATAACATATAAATTTTAAGTGTACAACTTCATATATAATACAACATCTTTATACTCTGTGTGTGCTCAGCACCCGAGGCCTAGTCTTCTGTCACCAGAGCTCCCTCTGTCCCAACTCCCTGCCCCCACCCTATTCCCTTCTGGTAACCACCATCCTGTTGTCTGTATCAATGAATTTGTATTTTTTTGTTCATATATTTGTTTTTATTTTCCACATAATGAGTTAGATCATATGGCTTTATCCTTTTCCATGTGAAAACCCTGGGTTGTGTGCCATATTGTACTTATTTTCTACTGTAGCGGTCTTGACTAGGTTTCTCACATGTTTTTCTCACGGTATTTGTCCTGAGTTATATGTACTGGTTTTCCATCTTTGATGTGATATCGTCTTGTAATCTTATTTCATTTTTTAATTTGGTTTATTTAGTTTCTTTATGTGCTTTTAGATAATTTCTGATTATATATCTATGATTTCAGTTTTTAGAGCTTTGTGCATGTGTTTTGGATGTTGCCTGTCACTGAAACCTGGTGGTGACTGCCGTGTTTCAGTCTGGTGTATAGTCAGTGTTCCCTTTCTTGTCTCTTGGCTTCTGGAATCTCCTGGTCATTTTGTACACAGGTCTCTGTTGCATAGACTCCCTACCTGTTCTTTCTTGGGGGTGGGAGGCAAGTTCTGATGGATGATGTGCCTTGCTAGAATTTAGTAGTAATTGGATCATAAATCATCTTTATATTGGATCCTGCACATTTATTTTACTGTAATAAAATTTTAGACTTTATTTTTTAGCTCTCTTATAGGGAAATCATAAGTGCAAAAATATGAGTTGGATTTTTCTCTGAAATTTTTTCCACCTGTTATTTTTATAATTTTATTTTATTGTTTCTCCTTTTCCTTTTTTTTTGATGCAGTAGATACAGAGTAGGACATGATATATATGTTTTGTGTTTTAAAAAGATTGGAAGCTCTACCTTACTTTCTACAAGGAAAAGAGTAGTGTTTTGTGTAATGCTAGGGGGTTAGTTTCTGTAAACTGCTCCTTGCTGGCTGCAGTGAGCTTTGCGGGAAAGGTCCCAGCATTGACTCTATACTTAATGACTTGTTACTGTGATAAAATGGCTCTTCCTCTCTCTTTTAAGATTGAAGAGAATTTCAGGTGTCCTTTGCTATCATAGTTCTTTGTAATTTTCTTTCCTGAATTTACTTGTTCCAGCTCATACAGAGTTTATTAAAGGTTTTGGATCGTGGATGTTATTAATTATTGAAGAGAAATTTTAATTAGGTATATTACTCATTCATACCTCCCTTATTCAGCAGATATTTGTTAAGTGTTCTGGACTGAGAGATTGCACAGTGAACATTATAGTAGGGAGGAGTGAAAGCAGAAAACAAAGCAAAATGCTGTCATCTTACTCATTGTCCCTGTGTGTAGCTTCCACTGTCTAGAAGGCAGGAGATGTGGGGAGTGTAACCAGAACCTGTCCTAAAATCTGTGTTCTGAAGTTCTAACACAGTGCTCCTCAGCCTGGCTGTGACCTTGTTCACAAGGGATTTCCACCTTCAGGGAATCAGCACTCTGGCTGAGGGGAACCACCGCCCTCGGCTCCTTCCTGCCCTCATGTTCCTCCTTTGCATCCAGTTCTTAACAAGGGAAATGGTTTCCTCTCTCAGCCCTTAGTGAGTAAAAACAGAAAATGGAGAGGCGAGAGTGATGACCCCACATGGGTGGGGAGAGGAGACAGCAAAGTCAAACTGAGAAATAGAAACTGCTTTGTCAGTCATCTCATGACCTCAAGGCTGAGCCACATAGAAGAGAACAAATTCTGTTTGGTCCATCACATTTTATTAAAGAAGATATTTTATTCTGATTTATTGTTAAAGTTTTTATTTAGAAGAGGGTAAAATTAGATGAAATTTGCTCAAATGAAATTCCTTAATTAAATGCAGAGAGATGCAGGCTCACTATGAGGCAGAGCTGAGAAGAGGCTCCTGGGCCAGTGCTGTGAGCTGAGGCCACAGAACCTCCTAGGCACTGCAACATGGCTTCAACGAGGCAGGGCCATGGGCTCTAGGGTTTTCAGGAAGTAATATGGTTGAAGATTCAGTGTTTTTTTGAGAGAGGGTCTGGAAGGATAGTGCTGTGCAGTGTCACTCTAGCTCCTACCGCAGCTTAGCCCTTGAGGGCCTGCTCCTATCATAACTTGCCTGGAGGCCAAGGAATTGGCAGATCTTAGTATACCCATTATTAACCAGACATATATTGGGTGAGCACCTTCATGGGTTCACATTGTACTGCATACTGTGTGTGTGGCGGCGAGGGGTGGGGGGCGTCACACCAAGTTTGATAAGTGTAGTTAGTTAACTCATCTCCCAGTTCCTAAAGGATTAAAAGGAATTACGGAAAAAATAAGAGGGATTACTGGTTGAGGTCCATATATTGGTAGAGCTTAAAACAACTCAGTCTTGAATGAAGACACATAAGCTATATAAATTCTTATGACCCCAAAGCTTTAGGTGTTCTGTTGCCTGCTTATGGAGCAGTAGGTGGCATTAACATAGAATCTTCTCATGCCAGAGGTGTTTCCTGGGTGAAGTTGCATTGTGCAGTGGGAGAATGCCTTTGTCTGCCCACCATTTGTAGCTGTGTGACTTTGGGGATGTTCTTTAATTTCTCTAATCCTTGTTTTTAAAAAACATATTTACAATGAGGATAATCATAACAACTTTCAAGGTATTGTGGGGATTGGACTTCATGTAGGTGAAATGCCTGGTACAATCAGTGCCTGGTAGATAGCATATACTCAGTAAGTATCAAGCTGTTGTTATAAACATGATTTGAGCAAATGGAAGAGGAAAGGGAGAATACCTTTAGTAGAAGCTCAGAGGAAATGATCAGTATGAAATGTTTTTGAAATATATTTGTTGTTTTTCTGCTCTATTACATAAAGTTTTCTAAAGTGTCATATGAATATGGAATCACAATAATAAGACATGGTACAGTATCATAATACTCCTTAGATTCAGTTATTTGCTCAGTTTCACCAGATCTGGTTCACTTATTTGTTATTTAATCATTTATTGAGCATACATGATAGAGAAAGCTCTTTGCTAAGCACTATAAGGTGTATTAAGATGAACAAGATACAGTATTTGTTATTAGAAGAATTTGTATGTGGAGGTTGGGCTCCAGCATCCAGTTATGGTAAGCAAGGAAGGAATGTGAGGATTGGGAGACAGTGGCATGAGTAGATGGTGCTGATTATGGACTAAGCCAGCCTGAAATCCTGACTTAGGACCTGGACAGTTCCCAGGCCTACCAGGGGCCTGGCTACTGGTTTCCTGGTTCTAGAAACAGGGGGAAAGACCTTTTCACATCCTGTACTTGAGTTTTGGATAATGGTGACAGTGAAGAAGCACTTTCTTTAGGTTGATCCTGCAGCATCTTGGAGAGGACCACCTGGTGAGAATTTGATGTGAAGATCTCTTGTTGCCCTTTCTTATGTTGCATATTTTTTGTGGCAGGTATGTGCTTTCAGTGATTTGTGTGTGTGTGTGTGTGTGTGTGTGTGTGTGTTTGAAAGTGGAACTAATGTCTGATTTGTTATTGGGCTATCTCAGTGTTAGTAACTTCACTTGTCCCTGGTGCTATTCAGTCTAGCCTGCTTCTAAAATGCATAAGTAAATCTTTTTGTGAACTGGATTTCCTTGGTGCTTTTATGTTTTAATCCACATTACACCCCAGTCCCCTCACCCTTAACCTTACATAGATGTAAGTTGCTTCACAGTGCTCCCCAAACTCAAAGGATTTGTTTGAATAGTGACCATACTCCAAGTAACTGGGTACTGGAGTTTTTTCCTAACTAGAAAATCAAGTCTTTACTTCTCAACCATAAACTTCCAGAAGTAGATTGAATAGGAATTTTTATGATTGAAACGAATATTATTATAATGTAATAAAACTTACATTTTTCACTAAAATAACAAAAATATAGCAAGTTTAGATCCAAAGAAACAATGCTTTTTTTCCAGCAGTCACATTAAGTGGAGCTTTTTTGCATGCCTCTTTTGGAGTGGCATTAGAGCTGCTTTACCAGCAACATAGGATCCCCGTCTTGTGACTGGATAGTTTTGTTCACTACTTTTCTCCCACATTTTCACTTCTTAAGATCTCCTCCATTTAGCTTCTTCTCATCCTGCCCTCAGCCCTTTACTGTTTCTTTGCCATTGTGACCTGGGAGGATGGTAAGGAAGGGGCCTTCCAAGAACCCTTGAAAACCAGGAGACTCTGTCGTCCAGAACCAGAATGAGGGTTATTCTGAACCTAAGAGGAAGCAGTTAACCACATACTGCACATGGCACACTTATTCCTGTCCCTTTCAGAGTAATGGGGTTGGTGATGGATTGAAAAGCCACCCACCACAGGGATCAGAAGCACCAGCCATTTCCCACACCAGCATCCTGCAAGTCAGGGACCAGCTGTGCAGGTCCTTTGTGTGCTCCTGTCAGGAGGGCCCTGTTACCAGGCACCCCCTCCCCACTTCCTGCTACTTCTGTGGAGAAGGCATTCCTCAATGTTCTTTTGTATATCAGCTACATTATTACTTAGCAGGGACATTTGGGGAAATTGATACAAAAGAAGGAAATTCTGATAGTAAACTGGGATTTCTGCACCTTGAAAGCAAAGGTTTGTCCATCTTTTCACAGATGCCGGTTCCTTATCTTCATGGCTTCTAAGTGACTTCCTTCACTAGAGGAATTCAAGCTAAGGTTTTGCATTATTGAATCTTACTGAAGGAAGAACCAGGGACTTTTCAGTGATAGGATTCTAAAGAGGCATAAGCTGGTAGAGGGCAATGAATAATCAAACCCTGGCAGCACCAAGATTAGGAAGGAAGGGGAATCAGTGGAGCTATGAGATTACAATTAGAAACAAATGACATCATCTACCAAGACCTTGGAAAGTACTGTACATATGGAGCAGAATTTTAAATAATTAAAATGATTAAATTTGGCAGCACATCTTTAACTTGGAGAGAAAAGAAAAGGCAAAAAAATATCAAAAGCTCCTTTGGGAATTTATGGATATAAACAAATGATAAGGAAAACTTTCAGAGTTGAAAAGTTTTTGTTATTTGCTAGAAAATAAGCAGTTGTAAGCCTCATTTGGGATATAAATTCATGTTATGGGCTGCCTCCTCTCTGATCATCAACAAAGAAAATAAATCATGGGAGGTCATGAGTGACACACTGTTATTGATGTTCCAGAAAAGCTGCAGGTAGGCACTGCTGCCCTGGCTGGAAGCCTCCAGTGTGCTGGGTGGTAACAGGCTATCCTGTTTGTACTAGAGAGAAAGGGATGAGAAAATGGGAAAGAAAAGCAGTTTAAGGCATTGGCACAGCTGTAAATATATGGGGTTTAACTGAATTAACAGGAGGTAAGTTAAACCCAGCAGCATATCTGCCTCTGTGGGTCATCCCTGCTCCCTCCCTCCTCTGCTTAATCTCTCTGCATAGCCCCATTGTCAACCACCAGATGTCATCCTTGTCTGCCTCTTGTCTTTGTGCTTTGCCTAGAGTAATCTTATCCTTTAGTATAATATCTTCAGGTTCATCTACTTCTCTCAGCTACCTTCCCTCCCACTTGGATTATGGCCACAGTTTCCTCGATAACCTGCCCTCCAGTCTTGTCCTTTGGTTCATTTCCCTCCACATGCAACCATGATGGTTTTTCTTAAGTGTATTTGATCATGTCACTCCACTCCTTCAATAATCCCCTGGTGCCCTTGAGATAAAATCCCAACCCTTCCCTGAAATTTTTCTCACCACTTCCTCTCTTATATATTCTACAGTATGTCTTAAAGGCCTGGTTTGATCTCTTTCTCTCAACTTTCTGTCTTTGTATACTGGTTCTTCTGCCGAAATCAGTGGTCGCCAACCTTTCAGACCTCATGGACCTCCTCTGCTGACCACTGGTTGGAGACCGCTGGCCTAAATACCTTTCCTTGCCTCCCCTTTAGCTTGGCTAACTAACATGTTCTTACAGCAAGTCTTAGCTTTCTCCTTGGTTCTCCCATAGCATTTGTTTGTGCTGGCTGACTTGTCTGCTTCACACTCCAACCCAGACTTGAAACATGGATGGTCACAGGGCCATATACTATTGCATTTCCTGTGCAGAATGCCTGCATGAGTTGATTCACAATAAAAACTTGTTGACTGTTGAATTAAGTCATGATAGGGGACTCAAATGTCTCTTTACTGGTTTTCAGGGTGTCATACTTTTTAGTTGTATACAATTGCAGATTTGATCAATATTGCCTATACTTATTAAAAGACCTGGTTATTTCCCTGGTATTAAAATATCAATGATCCAAGAGATTCTTTCTTTTTGAATTACTCTATATTTGAGTTAATGGTTGAGCCTTGCCAGTTTTTCTTTTTCCTTTCCTTAAGTTGTTGAGAAGAGCTACTTCAGTTGATCATTCTTTTCTGTTTTTCTCATTATTTGGCTTATTTGTCAAATATTGTTGAACATTTGAACCTTGTATACATGGTCCCTGCCCTAAGGTGGTACTGACTCCGGTGGATGAGGACCAACTCAGCCTTTATGTGGGACCCACAAATCCCACTGGCAACTAGGTTATCCTTGGTCTATTATGGAATTCTAAATTGTTATATAACTTACTAATAAGTCTATACAGACCCTTGGAAATTGTTCTAAGGCAGCGATTATAAAACCAAATGCCCATAGGGGTAGGAATGTCCGAAATGAGGAGCAACACCTGATGAGTGTCAGGGAAGTGAGAGGGGCAACCACTAGGGACTGGAACCTTAGGGTCTACCTGCAGGGGCTGGCAGCTGCTGCATTCCTGCAGATTATGGCCATTGGGGTGGGGGCTTGGTGCTGCCAAATGATCTGATTTCTCTAAAGAAACTGGAAATATGGATTTTTTTTCTTTGTAGTATGTTTGAAAGTGTAAAAATTATATACATTGCCTTAAATTTAAAAAAATGTAGGGATCAAACAAAACATGTCCATGTCCCAGATTATGCCCACAGAAGGCCAATTCGCAGTCTTTGCTCTAAAGGATGTTTTGCTTTTTTTCAGAAATTAACACTATTAATAAAGGAGAGTGTATGGGTGCTAATGTGTCTTAAAGCTGGCTGGGGTTTTGTTTTTTTCTTTTAATCACCTTTAACAAGGAAATATTACTCAACTGTAGAGTTTAGATGAGTTAGTTATAGCACATGATTCTTTAATCGCATGTTATAACGTCTTGTTATTTTGTAGTAGCTCAGGTACAGAGCATACTTTTAAAAAGACAGTGGAGTTTTAGGCTAATATGGTAGATCTCCAGCCAAGTGCCTAATTTTGATGTATGACTTTCTCAAATTTCTAAATAAAAGTGTTCTCAATTGAACCTAGAAGAATCTATAAACACAATAACTGTAGGATTTTTTCCAGAATCCTTGACCATATTAGCAATTTAAGGTTGAAAAAATTGAAAATTAATCTTGACTCTACTTAGTTATTGGATGGATATTCATGTATTTTCTTTTTCTTTCTTTAAAGATTTGAACATGGAATTCAATCCTTCAGACCATCCTCGAGCCAGCACAATATTTCTCAGTAAATCTCAGACAGACGGTAGGTCGCTAATTTATGTTTTTTCTTTCAAAAAAAGCAAGGCCCATGTTAATAACTAGCGTATTCATTTTTCACTAGAATCCTTTTTAATGACCCCCCCCCAAATATATTGTTTGATGGTAGTTCTCTTGGGGTTTCTTTCTGTTGTCTTAACTTATGTTTTTAGAATTTTCTATTTGAAGCAATGTTGTCAGTCAGCTGTGTACATTCTGTGTCAGTAGTTTTCTATTCTGAGAGTCATAAATTTTTCTTTAAGAATTGATATTGGCATAAATTCTCTAAAGATCAGAAGCATTGGTTTATTAGATGGGATGTAAAAGAAAAATTTACACAGTTGTCCCAGGTGTGTGTGTAATTTCTCCTGAGGTTTTTTTTTTTCCTTCTCTTTCTAGTACCAGCTCATCTCACTTTTCCCTGACCCTTAGCTACAAAGGAGAGATAAAACTTATACCATACAGTGAACATAAATCTTCTCATTTGGATTCCTATAGAAAAGAATAACAGGAGAAAGGTGTTACATGATGATATTGTGAGCAGGATGATATATTACAACTAGAGGCCTGATGCACGAAATTCATGCAAGGGGCTCGGCCCTCATAGCCGTGGCGGCTTGCTGGCTTCGTCTGGAAAGTTGTTCGGCTGTTTGGTCTAATTAGCATATTATGCTTTTATTATTATAGATGCTAGAGTCCTGTGTGATTCTATCCCTGACTTGGCAGATTGCTAAGCTCTCATTTAGAGAAAATCCTCAATTGACTAAAAATACTTTAACACAGCAATTCTCAACCTGTGGGTCGCGACCCCTTTGGTGGTCAAACGACCCTTTCACAGGGGTCGCCTAAGACCATCCTGCATATCAGATATTTACATTACGATTCATAACAGTAGCAACATCACAGTTATGAAGTAGCAACAAAAATAATTTTATGGTTGCGTCACAACATGAGGAACTGTATTTAAAGGGCCAGAAGGTTGAGAACCACTGCTTTAACATTTAAGACAGTAAGTTCATTATAGGAATTGATAACTCCTCAATAATGATTAGGTAATACTTTTGATATGGTATAATGCTGATATAATATTGGTGATCTTTAGTTAAGCAGACCACTGACTTGATTTGAGACAACTAGGTGTATTATTTTTTTAAAAAATCAATGTTTTTAAGAGTAAGAATAAATCATTGTACACTTTAAATACTTGTGAAGCTTTGAATGTATTGTGGGGGATAAAAGCAAAACTTTGTTTTCTTGACCTGGTGAAGTTGGAAGCCATTGAAAGAAGGGTAGGATATGGCAAGAGAAGGAAAGTGACGGTGGGGATGAAGGCTTGGGACGATGAAAAACGAGAATTAACATTTTTTGCACTTAATATTAGTGCTGTGAAAACCAGCTACAGGATAGACATACTTCTGGGTTTGGTTCTTCCAGTGAATTCAGGGTGCAAACCAACATCATTCTGAAATTTTTCTGATTAGATTTACATGAAATTGCATTAGGGCTTCTAAGTTGGTAACACATGCCTTTACCATCATGGTAAAAGGAAATTCAGCAATTACCTGACCTAACAGAAGGATTGTTCCAAAAGGAAGGAGTTAGGGAAGTATATATTTTCCCCCTTCACATCTACAGCAGATCTCGACATTCCCCTCCTTTTTTTCTGGAACACAAGGTATCAGTTCCTCTCACCTTTCTGTTCATTGCTTCAGTTTTTCTTTAAATGCTGGAGCTTTCCATTCAACATGTAAACTGACTTGAGTCTCACAGGTTAAACACAAGAAAATGAACAATAACCAACACCTTCTTCCTGAAGTATTCCTCTCTACTCTTCTGCTTAGTGAAAGCTTCTATACCATCTCTACTTTTTCTCTTTCCATTCAGTAATCCACAGGAATCTTCTTTTCACAGTCACTATTCTATGGAGAGTATGTTCTAAGGTTGCCTAAAAGACCTTTTGCTTCCTTAAGCTCTTCAATGCTCATGGCACTTGCTGCCATTGGCTATTTCTTCTCCTTTGGCTTCCTATTATCAAACAGGCCAATTGCTGAAAACAAGTCCATCTAACAATTGCTTTAAGTTTTAAAATAGGTAAATTTGTTAACTTTAGTGGTTTAATTCTTTGGTGAATTAATTGATTACTAGAGAATTGACTATTTGGGAAATTTGTCCTGAGAACTCCTTTTCTTAAAAAAAATAAAAAATGGTTGACACTCTTACAAATGTCCCCTATTTCCCTGTCCTTTACCAACTCTACCCAGATACCACCCCCCTACTCCCCAGTCTTCACCATCTATATATATAAAGAGGTAATATGCAAAATGTCTGGGACACTGTAATGTCACAACCGCTCAGGAGGAGGCTGCGCGTGCAGGTGGGTGGGAGAAGACTGTGTGTGAGGTGAGGCAAGCCACGGATGGCGCAGGCCCGGAGACAGGAGGGCCTGCCAGCCGCGGCGCGCCAGCAGTCCCACCTCTGCTCATGAGCTGCAGAGGAAACACCTTTTCAGACCGCTCATTGGCTAAGCTCCCGGTACACCATTTGCAGTGTACTTGGTAATTTCGGTAATAAGAATCTAAGAAGGTAATCTAGGGTTTTTCCACCTCACTCCTGGAGGAAAAAACAAAGGTCTGCTGCTGGAGGGGCTAAGAAATGTCATATCCTGCCCTAGTCGGTTTGGCTCAGTGGATAGAGCCTCAGCCTGCGGACCGCAGGATCTGGGTTCAATTCTGATCAAGGGCATGTACCTAGGTTGCAGGCTCCTCCCTGGCCGGGGCCCAGGTCAGGGCTCATGCAGGAGGCAACCAATTGAAGTGTCCCTCTTACATTGATGTTTCTCTCTGTCTTTCTTCCACGCTTTCTAAAAATCAATGGAAAAATATCCTCAGGTGGGGATAAAAAAAAAAAAAGAAAAGAAAAAGAAATGTCATATCCTATGAAAGAGACATCTTGAAAATGCCTAAAGAAAGTTGTCATGTTTTTGTGATGAAGGGACTGGAGTCCGTGTTGATGAAAACACCTTGGAGGTTGTGGCGGCTGGCAGTGACAGCAGCAGCGGGGTGATGGGGGTGGCTCCTTCTACTGATCAGCCCGGTCGCCTCCCATGGGGAGTGGGTCTAAGCTGTCAGTAGGACATCCCCTGAGGGCTCCCGGACTGTGAGAGGGGGCAGGCTGAGCTGACGGGGACCCCTCGCGCCCCCCCCCCCCCCAGTGCACGAATTTTGTGCACTGGGCCTCTAGTATTATTATCTGTGTCCATGGACTATTCTGCATATCTGCATATCTGTTCTTTGGCTAATCTCTTCTAGTCCCACCACCATCACACTCCTCTCTGAGGTCTGTCAGTCTGTTCCATGTATCCATGCTCTGGTTCTATTTTGTTCATTAGATTCCACATATAAGTGAAATCAAATGGCATTTGTCTTTCTTTGATTGGCTTTTTTCACTTCCCACTAGAGGCCCGGTGCACAAAAATTTGTGCACTGGGGGGGGGGGGGGTCCCTCAGCCCGGCCCATGCCCTATTGCAGTCTGGGACCCCTCGGAGGATGTCTACCTGCTGGCTTAGGCCTGCTCCCTGGGGGATCGGGCCCAAGCTGGCAGTCAGACATCCCTCTGGCAGCCCGACAGCCCTTGGGGGATGTCCACTTGCCAGCGGGGAGCAGGCCTAAGCTGCAGTCGGACATCCTTAGCACTGCTGAGGAGGCGGGAGAGGCTCCCACCACCACCACTGTACTGGCAGCCATCAGCCTGGCTTGTGGCTGAGCAGAGCTCCCCCTGTGGGAGGGCACTGACCACCAAGGGGAAGCTCCTGCATTGAGCGTCTGCCCCCTGGTGGTCAGTGTGTGTCATAGTGACCAGTCATTCCCAATCGTTCTGCTGTTAGGGTCAGTTTGCATATTACCCTTTTATTATATAGGATAGAGGCCTGGTGCACAGGTGGGGGCCGACTGGTTTGCCCTGAAGGGTGGCCTGGATCAGGGTGGGGGTCCTGCTGGGGTGCCTGGCCAGCCTGGGTGAGGGGCTGATGGCTGTTTTCAGACTGACCAAAGCCCCCTGGCGACTGAAGCTCCCAGCCTTTCCTTTTTTTTTTTTTTTTTATTCGCTCCAGCTCCGTGGCAATGGCGACTGGAAGCAGGTACAGTGGGGCCTTAACTTACGAGTTTCCCAACTAACGAGTTTTTCGAGATATGAGCCGTCTCTTGGCCGATTTTTTGCTTTGCGAGCTAAAATTGGGGTTACGAGCCAGCTTCAGATACCCCACCGCTAGGTGGTGCAGCGAATGTCACAGTGAACACCACAACATCAGCCCAGCATCACGTGTCTCACTCGTTCACTTTTTGATTTGACAAACGAGTAATTTGAGTTACGAGCTCCATCACGGAACTAATTAAACTCCTAAGTCAAGGCCCCACTGTATCTGGGGTTTATTTACCTTCTATATTCTTCCATCGCAGGGGCAAGCAAGTCTCCTGCTTGCTCCAGCTCCGTGGCCACGGCCTGCTGAAAGCAGGTATCTGGGGTTTATTTACCTTCTATCATTGAAACTTTGTTGCTTTTTGAGTGGAGCTCAGAGCCGGCGGCAGGCTGGCTTCCTTCATCACTGGAGCAAGCAAGCCTCCTGCTCCCTCCTGCTCCATGGCCACGGCCTGCTGAAAGCAGGTATCTGGGGTTTATTTACCTTCTATAATTGAAACTTCGTTGCTTTTTGAGTGGAGCTCAGAGCCGGCGGCAGGCTGGCTTCCTTCATCACTGGAGCAAGCAAGCCTCCTGCTCCCTCCTGCTCCGTGGCCACGGCCTGCTGAAAGCAGGTATCTGGGGTTTATTTACCTTCTATAATTGAAACTTTGTAGCCTTGAGAGGAGCTTAGAGCCGGCCAGGGAGGGCGGGAGGTAAGCCTCCTGCTCGCTCCAGCTCCGTGGCCACGGCCCACTGAAAGCAGGTATCTGGGGTTTATTTACCTTCTATAATTGAAACTTTGTTGCTTTGAGTGTAGCTTAGAGCCAGCCGCGGCAGGTGGGGAACCTTGGCTTCCTCCATCACTGGAGCAAGCAAGCTTCTGCTCGCTCCAGCTCCGTGGCTGCCGGCTGCCATCTTTGTTGGCAGTTAATTTGCATATCTAGCTGATTAGCCAATGGGAGGCGTAGCGAAGGTATGGTCAGTTACCATGTTTGTCTATTATTAGGTAAGACTAGAAGCCCGGTGCACAAAATTTGTGCACTTGGGGGGGGGGTCCCTCAGCCCGGCCTGTGCCCTCTCACAGTCTGGGACCCCTCGGGGGATGACCATCTGCTGGCTGAGGCCTGCTCCCCAGGGGATTGGGCCTAAGCTGGCTATCAGACATTCCTCTGGCAGCCCGGCAGCCCTTGGGGGATGTCCACTTGCCAGCGGGGAGCAGACCTAAGCTGCAGTCGGACATCCTTAGCGCTGCTGAGGAGGCAGGAAGAGGCTCCCATCACCACCACTGTACTGGCAGCCATCAGCCTGGCTTGTGGCTGAGCAGAGCTCCTCCATGTGGGAGCTCACTGACCACCAGAGGGCAGCTTCTGCATTGAGCGTCTGCCCCCCGGTGGTCAGTGTGTGTCATAGTGACCAGTCATTCCCAGTCGTTCTGCTGTTAGGGTAAGTTTGCATATTATCCTTTTACTATATAGGATAGAGGCCTGGTTCACGGGTGTGGGCTAGCTGGTTTGCCCTGAAGGGTGTCCCGGATCAGGGTGGGAGTCCAGCTTGGGTGCCTGGCCAGCCTGGGTGAGGGGCTGATGGCTGTTTTCAGGCTGCCTGCACCCCCTTTAGGGTGGGGGTCCCCACTGGGGTGCCTGGCCAGCCTGGATGAGGGGCTGATGGTTGTTTTCAGTCTGCCCGCACCCCCTTCAGGGTGGGTGTCCCCACTGGGGTGCCTGGCCAGCCTGGATGAGGGGCTGAGGGCTGTTTTCAGGCAGACCAAGCCTGCAACTGAAACTCCCAGTCTCTCCTTTTTTTCTTTTTCTTTTTTTTTTATTCTGGGATTTATTTACCTTCTGTAATTGAAACTTTGTTGCGGCTCCAGCTCCAAGGCCGGCTGGCCGAAAGCAGGTATCTGGGGTTTGTTTAGCTTCTATAATTGCAACATTGTTGTATCCTGAGCTCAGAGCTGGGCCCGCGGCAGGCGGGGAACCTTGGCTTCCTCCATCGCCGGGGCAACCAAGCCTCCTGTTCGCTTCAGCTGCCTGGCTGCCGGCCGCCATCTTGGTTGGCAGTTAATTTGCATATCCTGCTGATTAGCCAATGGGAAGCGTAGCGGCGGTATGGTTAATTACCATGTTTGTCTATTATTAGATAGGATAATACTCTCCAGGTACATCCATACTCTCACAAGGTAAGAGTTTCTTTTTTTTTACAGCCGCATAGGATTACATTGTATAAATGTACCACATCTTTTTTTTATCAAATCATCTATTGATGAGCACTTGAACTGTTTCTAGATCTTGGCTATTGTAAATAACTTGGGGGAATCAAACCTGCAACCCAAGTACGTGCCCTTAACTGGAAATTGAACCCACCACCCTTCTAACTACTGAGGAAAACCAGCCATTGCCTTTGCCCATTTATTATTTGGATTGTATGTCTTCCTGGTGTTGAGTTGTATAAGTTCTTTATATATTTTGGAAAATAACCTCTTATCAGATTAATGAATATGTTCTCCCATACAGTGGGTTCCCTTCTCATTTTGTTGATGGTTTCTTTTGCTGTGCAGAAGGTTTTTAGTTTGATGTAGTTCCAAATGTTTATTTTTTCCCTTTGTTTCTCTTACCCTAGGAAATATATCAGCAAAAATGTTGCTACAAGAGATGTCTGAGATTTTACTGTCTGTGTTTTCTTCTACGATTTTTATGGTTTCATGACTTACAATTAAGTCTTTTATCCATTTGGAGCTAATATCTGCATATGGTGGTCTAGTTTCATTTTTTTGCACATACCTGTCCAATTTTCCCACTACCATTTATTGGAGAGACTGTCTTTACTCCATTTTATGTTCTTGCCTCCATTGTCAAAAATTAATTGACAGTAAAGACATGGGTTGATATTAGGGCACTCTGTTCTCTTCCATTGACCCATCTTCCTGTTCTTGTGCCAGTACCAGGCTGCTATGGTTACAATGGCCTTGTAGTATAGTTCAGTGGTCACCAACCTTGCAGACCTCACGGACCAGTAGTGTGGTCCATGGACAACCGGTTGGCGACTGCTGGTATAGTTTGATATCAGGTATTGTGATACCTCCAACTTTGTTCTTTTTTCTTAAGATTGCTGAGTCTATTCGGGATCTTTTCTAGTTCCATATAAATTTTACATATTTTATTAAATTTTTGTTTTATTGTAATAATAAATGGGTTTGTTTTCTTAGTTTCTCTTTCTGAGGGTTTATTACTGGTGCATAAACATGCCACTTATTTCTGTATATTAATTTTGTATCCTACTACTTTGCCAAATTCATTTATTAGATCTATTACTGTTTTGGTGGAGTCTTTATAGTTTTCTTTGTACAGCATCATGTCATTTGTAAATAATGACAGTTTTACTTCTTCCTTTCCAATTTGGGTGCCTTTTTTTTCTTTTTGTCTGATCACTATGGCTGGGACTTCACATTACTGGAAGCAGACATCCCTGTCTTGTTACTGATCTTAAGGGAAATACTTTTATTTTTGCCTATTGAGTATGATGTTGGCTTTAGGTTTTTCATATGTGACCTTTATTATGTTGAGGTATGATCCTTCTATTTCCACTTTGCTGTGAGTTTTTATCATAAGCTAGCGGCCTGATGCACGAAATTCATGCAAGGGCCTTGGCCCTGGCTCCTGCCCGCCGCTGCTGCCGCGGCTGCGTCCAGGGGCCTCTGCCTCCTCTGCCTCGGCTCCCGCCCGCTGCAGCTTTGTCCAGAAGGAAGGATGCCCGGTCTAATTAGCATATTACCCTTTTATTATTATAAATTATTATTATTATAGATGGGTGCTGGATTTTTTCTAATGCTTTTTCTGAATCTGTTGAGATGATCATGTGATTTTTATCCTTCATTTTGTTTATGTGATGTAGCACATTTATTGATTTGTGAATATTATACCAACCTTGCATCCCAGGAATAAATCCCACTTGGTCAATCATGTATGATCCTTTTAATGTATTGTTGGATCTGATTTGCTGTTATTTTGTTGAGCAATTTACTATGTATGTTCATCAGGGATTTTGGTGTATAATTTTCTTTCCTTGTAGTATCTTTATCTGGTTTTGGAATTAGGATAGTGCTGACCTCATAAAAAGAATCAAAAAGTCTTCCCTCCTCTTGAATTTTTTGGAATAGTTTGAGGAGAGTGTTAGTTCTTCTTTGAATATTTGGTAAAATTTGCCTGTGAAGCCAACTTGTCCAGGACTTTTGTTTATTGGGAGTTTTTTGATTACTGATTGAATTTCATTAGTTTTTATTGGTCTATTCAGGCTTTCTGATTCTTCCTACTTTAGTTTTGGAAAATCATATGTTTCTCGGAATTGGTTCTTTTCACCCAGGTTTCCAATTTGTTGGCATATAGTTATTTCTATTTTTTTCTTGCAGTCTTTTGTATTTCTGTGATGTCAGTTGTTATTTTGCCTTTTTCATTTCTGATTTTATTTGTGTCCTTTTTCTTTGTTTCTTAATGGGTCTGGCTAAAGGCTCACCAATCTTAATTGTCTTTTTAAAGAACCATTGATCTTTTGAAATTATTTTTTTAGTCTCTATGTTATTTACTTCTGCTCTGATTTTTATTATTTCTTCCCTTCTATTTACTCTGGGCTTTTCTTGTTGTTCTCTTTCTAATTCTGTTAGTTTTATGATTAGTTTATTAGAGATTTTTCATGTTTCTTGAGATAGGCCTGTAGTGATACGAACTTCCCTTTGAGGATTGCTTTTGTTATGTCCCATAGATTTTGTGTTGTGTGTTCATTTTCTTTTTTTCCAGGTAATTCTTGATTTTTTAAATTGATTTCTTTGGTAACCCATTTGTGGTTTAATAACATGCTATTTAGCCTCCATGTGTTTGAATGTTTTTCAGGTGTTTTTTGTTTTTTTTTTATTGTAGTTGATTTCTAGTTTCATGCTATTGTGTTCCCAGAATATTCTTGATATGATTTCAATCTTTTTGCATTTGTTAAGACTTGTATTGAATCCTAACGTGGTATATCTTTGAGAATGTTCCATGTGCACTTGGGAAGAATATATATATTATGCTGCATTGGGGTGAAATGTTCTGTAAATATCAATTAAATCCATCTGATCCAGTGTGTCATTCCTGGTTGCTTTTTCCTTGTTGATGTTTAGTCTGGAAGATATATCCAGTAATGTTAGTGGGGTGTTAAAGTCTCCTATTATGACTGTATTGCTGTTGATCTCTTGCTTAAAGTGCACCAAGAATAAAGTGCACCCAATGTAGAAGCTATATTGGTGCATATATGTTTACCAGTGTTACATTTTCTTGTTGGATTGATCTCTTTAGTATTATGTAGTGTCCTTCTTTGGCTGATGTAGTGTCCTTTGGCTGATGTTATGGCCTTTGTTTTCAAGTCTATTTTGTCAGATATAAGTATTGCTACCCCAACTTTATTTCATTTCCATGGAATATTTTTTTTCTCATCTTTTCACTTGCAGTCTATGTGAATCTTTTGTTCTGAGGTGGATCTTTTGTAGATAGCATATCTATGTGTCGTGTTGTCTTATCTATTTAACTACTCCATGTCTTTTGATTGAATCATTTAATCCATTTACATTTAAGATTATTATTTATAGGTACTTATTTATTGCTATTTGTATTCTTTATGTCTATGTTTCTCTCTATTTCTTCTTCTTACAACAGTCTCTTTAATATTTTTTGCATTGCTGGTTTGGTGATAATGAACTCCTTTAGTATTTTTATTATTTTTTTTTAATCTGGGAAGCTTTTTCTTCCACCTTTGATTTTGAATGATAGCTTTGATGGATAGAGTAGTCTTGGTTTCAGATTTTTGCTTTTCATTACTTTTAATACTTCATTCCATTCTGGCCTATACTGTTTTCTGTTGAAAAATCAGCTGACAGCCTTATGGGAACTTCCTTGAGGGTAACTATCTCTCTCTCTCTCCCTCTCTCCCTCTCTTTCTTGCTGTCTTTAAGATTGTTTGTCTTTTATATTTGCCGTTTTAATTATGATGTGTCTTGGTGTAGGTCTCTTTGGGCTCATCTTGTTTGGGACTCTCTTTGCTTCCTGAACTTGTGTGAAATTTTCCATCACCAGGTCAGGCAAATATTCTGTCATTATTTGTTCAAACAGGATCTCTATTCTTTGCTCCCCTTCTAGAACTCCTATGATGCAGATGTTGTTGCATTTCACATTGTCCAAAAATTCCCTTAAACTTTCCTCATTCATTTCTCTTTCTGCTGCCCTGATTGCGTGATTTTTTTTACCTTGTCTTCTAATTCGCTGATTTGATTCTCTCCAATCTACTGTTGTTTCCTTCCAGTGTATTCTTTATTTCAGTTGTTATTCTTCATTTCCAACTTGTTATTTTTCATGGTTTCTGTTTCCTTTTTTATGCTGTTGACTATCCTTATAACATTACTTTGAACTCTGTTTCTGATAAATTGGTTTCCTCCATTTCATTTAGCTCCTTTTCTAGAGATTCCTCTGGTTCTTTCATTTGGGGCCTATTTCTTTGTCTCCCCACTTGACTGTTTATGTTTGCTTCTATGTATTAGATAGAACTGCTGTGACTCCCAGTCTCAGTGGTGTGGCTTTTTGTAGTGGTGTCCTTTGTTACTCAGTGGTGATGTCTCCTTGATCTCCTGAACTGGGTGCTCTAGCAATGTCCTTTGTGTGGGTTGTGTGAGCCCTCCTGTTGTGTAATTGGTTCTTGGTTGCTGTTGTCACAATTGTGGGTTGGCTCAAGCCTCAGGCTTGCTTACTGTGAGGCTCAACCCTGACCATGTTGTGCAAACTGTTGTACATATTCTAACAGCACAAAACAAGAAACAAAACTGAAAACCATGTGAAAAACAAACCAGCAACAACCAAAACAACTGAAACAAAAAACAAGACACAAACAAAAAAAGAATAATAAAAGACAAGAGATGAAAAAGTAAAAAAGGGAATATGAAAAGACAGAAGGATAAAGAAAAGAATATATAATAAGGAATAGCAAAAGAAAAGTGGAGAGAATAAGAAAAGGAAAGAGAGAAGAGATATAAAAAAAGAAAAGAACAATGAAATAAAAAATAAAAATAGAAGATTAAAGGTTTTCTCACTTTCTTTAAGAACATATGGAGTAGATGCTACTATTATGTCATATTAGATATGAGTGTGGCTGATACACTGAACAGATGGGACTAAGTTATAATTGGAAAAACAACTGGAGAGAGAACCAAGATGACCTCATAGGTAAACATGGTACTCATTTGCTCCCACAACCACATCAAAAGTACAACTAAAATACAACCATTGTTCAGAAGCTCCGGAAATATTGCTGAATGGAAGTCCTACAACCAGAGAATTAAAGAAAAGCACATTGAGACTATTAGGAGAGGCGGAGGCTCAGAAAGGGCTGGGCCGACACCCACATCGAGCTTTTTTTTAATTGGGAGGGATATCCCAGCTGCGGAGGCCTCCCATGAGGAGCAAGGGGTTCCAGCCCCAAACAGACCCCTCAGCCCAGGGTTCCAGTACTGTGAAGAGTTCAAAATAATTGTTATAAGGTTGCTTAATGATAGCTTCAAGGGACTTAGTGAGAATTTCAAGGATCTGAGCGAGAATTTCAAGAACCTCAGGGAAAACATCAAAGACATGAAAAAGGACCAGTCAGAAATTAAGCATACACTAACTGAAATGAAGAATAATTTACAGGGAATCAACAGTAGAGAAGAGGATGCCAACAATCAAATCAGCGATTTGCAATATGAGGAAGGATAAAACATTCAATCAGAACAAAAAGGAAAAAGAATCCAAAAATATGAAGAAATTGTTTGTCAATAAATACATATTTATGAACAATTAAATCTAAAAATGAAAAGAACAAGAAATCTAATGAACAAAATAAAGTGATGAATAAAATAGAACTAGAGGCATGGAAACATGGAACAGACTGACAAATCTCAGAATGAAGCAGGGTGGTGGGAAGAGATTAACCATAGATCTTATATGCATGTATGCATTACCTGTGGACACAGACAATATGGTGGTGAAGGCCTGGGCAGGGCGGGAACTGGGTGGAGGAGGGCAATGCGGGTGGGGGAATGGGGACATCTGTAATACTCTAAACAATAAAGATTAAGATGAAAAAGAGAAGATTAAAAAAGAAATAAGTAGTGTTCACCTCAGCATATTTTTGTGCCCTCTGCGATCTGCCTTTGGATATGCTGTTTGTAAAATAAAGCTTATTGGATCCTGCTCCAATGTTGTCTGGAGCTAGTCATTTAGTGTACCAGTTTGGTCCTTTCTGGAGATTCTTTGATACAAGCATTATCAGAGACTGACCCTGCCTGGCCCTTGGAAACCTGTGTGAAGTTCTGCATGGAAGAGCTCCTCCTAGTCCAGAGGGTGGGGCCTCTGAAGCCCAGAGGTCTGTCTTGTGTCTTGCACTTCGAATGTCCCTGCTCTGGGCTGCCCTCCCTTCTTTCTCGGAATTGTGCTTAGCAGGAGTATTAGGGACCTGCCAGGGGCCATTCAGAAAACCTCCCGTTGGGGGTGGTGCAGTTAACCTGTAGAGGGAGGGCGGGCATTTCCTCTGCTTGCTGGGGCTGCTGCACCAGCTGAATTTGCTGGGGATCTGAAACCTGCTTCCCTGTAATGCAGCCACAGAGCCTGGCACACACTTGTCTGACTCCCAGACAGAAGCCTGCCCAGGAGACACAGTCATAAAAACCACCTTGTGTGGCTTCCAGGCACCCCCTAACCAAGCAGGATGGTATTAAGAAATTAGCCCTGCTTGGCAGTCCAATCTCTCCATGTGACAGATATAGCAGGGTGGGGCTGAAACTCCTAGCTCCATCCGGTCTCCAAAGGGACCAAATGTCCAACTACCCCCGCAGGGTCAAACCATCAAACCGAGCAGGGTGGGCCCAAATTTACAGCCCAGTGCCCTTCCCCTTTGCCTTGGAACACAGCAGGATGGGGCCCACTGAGTAGTTCATCAGGTGAGGGGAGAGTTGCCACCCATGCGCTCAAGGGTGGGCAAGACAGATCCTCTTTCCCAAGCCACACAGTCTACTCTCTGACTGGCTCTCTGCCCAAAGTCCTTCCAGAGAATAGAGGGCCCCTCAAAGTCAACGGTAGGTGTACTGAGCAGGAACCTTCCACCCGCCTAGAACACTGTCACATGGCCCCTCCAGAAGTCTCAGACTGGAATGAACTTCTTAGGTTGGTGTTATAACAATTATATCACTCCTTCCCTGGGATGGATCAAATCCCACTGATACCCACTGCCTGATGCTACGGAGGCTCCCTTTTCTGTCTTTATTGCTCTGGATTAGGAATCCCTCTATGGGAGACCCCACCTCCCAGGGACGAGCTTCACTGCTGCAACATCCCTCCAGCTACCCAGCCGTACCTGCATAAAGGGGCTCACCCTCTCCATGTCTCCTCCTGTCTTCCTCTGTGCTGTTTATAAAATTTCATATCAGCTACATTTCAACTGGTTTTTCAAGCTGATTGCTCTGCAGTTTAGCTGCAAGTCCAGTCTAGGGCTGGGAGCTCCTCACTCACCAACTGTTCATTATTCTTATTTAGATGGTACCTTCATGAAGTCATTAGTTTCCTGTTAAATTTCTTTTCCTATGGCATTAAAGAGATTAGGCTAGACTTGGAACCTTTCTCACCATTCAAAAGGAGACTGTAAACTTTACCATAACAGAAAGATAATGGAGTGCTTGGCTAATAAAACCTTCCCCCAGCTGGCTGAAGTTAGGTATGCTCTGTCCAAAACCAGACGGACTGCTCTCTCAGTCATTTATTTCTTCACACAAATGGGATGTCAATGCAGAATTTTTGTATATGAAAACCATTCAACAAAGAAGGGATTAAGGGTTCCTTATGGAGCAGGGAGCTGCCAGGTGAGAGAGAAATTAGTTCACTTGGCCTGCCTTGGCTCTCTATTCATGCTATCATTTTGGCTTAAGGAGAATTGCTGTCCTGAGTATCTTTTTCATTTCTGTACTACTTTAATTCAAAGACATGGGAGTCTACTCTTAACTATCCAGAGAAAGCAGCCAAACTACATCTTTTTAAATTTTAGTTCATAAGGTTTTTAGAGGTTCTTTGTTTTAAAAAGAGTTTGGAAAAAATAAAGATGTCTCTGTGTGTTTGCGCCTGTGTTGTAATCAATAGCTCTATTTCTCAACAATTCCTTGCAATAATTAAAGGAATAAGAACCGCTGTTCCCTGAGTGACTTGAAGCCAAGAAGAAACATTAAAATAAAAAAATTAAAATATGAGACATGGTTTTCTTTGTACATTCTTTCAGAAATACTGAAATTGAAAAGAATGCTTTGTGGCCTTCCTTTGTTTGGGGTCATGCTTTTGTTCCTGGGCAGTATTGAGCTTGGGCTTATAAGAGGACCGACCTTTTTGTACTCCTTTTATCTGGCATTTAGCAGCAGCCGCTTCATGTGCCCTTTTGGGGATCTCGTCCATCAGAGTGTTTGGTACCCTTCCTGTTGTCACCTCTCTGCATTTCTCGTTTGCTTTCTTACTATCCTGTACACCTGTCACAGGATGTATCTCTTTCTAATTTCCTGTCATTCACTCTGTGAGTCTCCCCCATGCTTATCAGGCCCTACAAGGAATACTTTTGCAGTTTGCTATTGAAGAATCCACAAGAGCCCAAAGCTTTTACAGCAGTGATATTCATACTTTCCTTCCTTTTCTTACATACCGTGGAAAAGAATTTTGAAGAAGTATGATCTCCCTCATACACTTTTATGCTATCTGTAAAATTTTTTTATCCTATCGAAGGATATAATTCCTGGCATATTATAAACATTGATACTTTAAAATAAAACTACCCTTCTTACAACTTATGAATTTGAAGCAGTAATAAAAAAAAACTCCAAACAAAAGTCCTGGACTGGATAGCTTCACAGGTGACTTTTACCAAACATTCACAAAAGAACTAACACCTATTCTTCTCAAACTATTCCAAAAAATTCAAGAGGAAGGAACACTTCCAAGCAATTTCTATGAGTCTAGCATTATCCTAATCCCAAAACCAGATAAAGACACTACAAAGGAAGAGAATTGCAGGGATATTCCTGATGAACATAGATGCTAAAATGCTCAACAAAATATTACCAAATCAGATCCAGCAATATATTAAAAAAATCATACACCATGCCCAAGTGAGATTTATTCTGGGGATACCCAGCTGGCACAATATTCGCACATCAATACATGTGATTCATCACATAAACAAATTGAAAGACAAAAATTACATGATCATATTAATAGATGCAGAAAAGCCATTTGACAGAATCTAACACCCATCTACACTAATAAAAGACAAACATGCAAATTGACCGTACCTTCGCTATGCCTTAAGCCAACCCACCAGCCAATCAGAGCGACTATATGCAAATCAACCCAACCAAGATGACGGCCGGCAGCCATGGAGCTGGAGCAAGCAGGAGGCTTGGTTGCCCCAATGATGGAGGAAGCCAGGCTTCCCGCCTGCCGCAGCCGCTCTGAGCTCCACTCAAAGCAACAAAGTTTCAATTACAGAAGGTAAATAAACCCCAGATACCTGCTTTCAGCCAGCCGTGCCACGGAGCTGGAGCGAGTAGGAGGCTGGGTTGCCCCTGGCGATGGAGGAAGCCAGGCTTCCCTCCCGCCTGCCCTGGCCGGCTCTGAGTTCCTCTCAAGGCTACAAAGTTTCAATTATAGAAGGTGTGGCCACCCTGAAAACAGCCATCAGCCTCTCACCCAGGCTGGCCAGGCACCCCAGTGGGACCCCCACCCTGATCCGGGACGCCCTTCAGGGCAAACCAGCCGGCCCTCACCCATGCACCAGGCCTCTATCCTATATAATAAAAGGGTAATATGCAAATTGACCCTAACAGCAGGACGGACTTGGAATGACTGGTCACTATGACCACACACTTGACCCACCAGGGCCCAGACGTTCAAATGCAGGAAGCTGCCCCCTGGTGGTCAGTGCCGCTCCCCACCAGGAGAGAGCTCTGCTCAGCCACAAAGCCAGGCTGACGGCTGCCAGTACAGTGGTGGTGGTGGGAGCTTCTCCTGCCTCCTCAGCAGTGCTAAGGATGTCCGACTGCAGCTTAGCCCTGCTCCCCGCTGGCAAGTGGACTCCCCCGAGGGCTGCCGGGCTCCCAGAGGGATGTCTGACATCCAGCTTAGGCCCTATCCCCCGGGGAGCAGGCTTAAGCCAGCAGGTGGTCATCCCCCTTAGGGGTCCCAGACTGCGAGAGGGCATAGCCCAGGCTGAGGGACACCCCCCCCCCCCGAGTGCACAAATTTTTGTGCACTGGGCCTCTAGTTTTTGATAAAAAAACTAACAAACTCTCAGCAAAGTGGGAATAGAAGGATCATACGTCAACATAATAAAGGGAAGCATATAAGACAAACCTATAGCCAATATCATACTCAATGGGCAAAAACTAAAATCATTTTTCAAAGAACAGGAACAAGACAGAGATGTCCACATTCACTGCTCTTATTCAACATAGCGTAGTACTGGAAGTCCTAGCCACAGCGATCAGACAAGAAGAAAAAATAAAAAGCATCCAAATTGGAAAGGAAGAAGTAAAACTCATTATTCACAGATGACATGATATTGTACATAGAAAGCCCTAAAGACTCCACCAAAAAACTGCTAGATTTAATAAATGAATTCAGCAACATAGCATGATACAAAATTAACACCCAGAAATAAATGTCTTTTTTTTTTTTTTTTTTTAAATATATTTTATTGATTTTTTACAGAGAGGAAGGGAGAGAGATAGAGAGCTAGAAACATCATGAGAGAGAAACATCGACCAGCTGCCTGAAGTAAAACTCATTATTCACAGATGACATGATATTGTACATAGAAAGCCCTAAAGACTCCACCAAAAAACTGCTAGATTTAATAAATGAATTCAGCAACATAGCATGATACAAAATTAACACCCAGAAATAAATGTCTTTTTTTGTGTGTCTTGTTAATCCTCACCTGAGGATATTTTCTTTCCCATTGATTTTTCGAGAGAGTGGAAGGGAGTGGGGGAGACAGAAACATCGCTATGAGAGAGACACATCATTTGGTTGCCTCCTGCACACTCCCCGATCGGAGCCAAGGATGAGCCTGCAACCAAGGTACGTGCCCTTGACCTGAATTGAACCTGGGACCCTTCAGTCTGAGGGCCAATGCTCTATCCCCTGAGCCAAGCCAGCTAGGGCAATAGCATTTTTATACACCAATAATTAACTCTCAGAAAAACTAAGAAAACAATCCCATTTACCATTGCAACAAAGAAATTAAGATACCTAGGAATAAACCTAACCAAGGAGATAAAAGACCTGTACTCAGAATACGACAGGACGTTGAAAAAAGAGATAGAGGAAGATATAAACAAGTGGAAGAATATACCGTGTTCCTGAATTGGTAGAATTAACATCATTAAAATGTCCACACTACCCAAAGCAGTCTATAGATTCAGTGCAATTCCCCATTAAAATACCAATGGCATATTTCACAGATCTAGAACAAATATTCCAAAAATTTATATGGAACTCCAAAAGATCTCGAATAGCCTCAGCAACCTTGAGAAAAAAGAACAAAGTTGAAGGTATCACAATACCTGATATCAAACTATACTACAAGGCCATTGTAACCATAGCAGCCTGGTACTGGCATAGGAACAGGGAGATAGTTCAATAGAAGAGCACAGAGTGCCCTGAAATCAACCCATGTCTTTATGGTCAATTAATTTTTGACAATGGAGGCAAGAACATACAATGGAGTAAAGACAGTCTCTCCAATAAATGGTATTGGGAAAATTGGACAAGTACGTGCAAAAAATGAAACTAGACCACCAACTGACACCATACACAGGTATTAGCTCCAGATGGATAAAAGACTTAATTGTAAGTCATGAAACCATAAAAATCGTAGAAGAAAACACAGACAGTAAAATCTCAGACATCTCTTATAACAACATTTTTGCTGATATATTTCTTAGGGTAAGAGAAACAAAGGAAAAAAATAAACAATTGGAACTACATCAAACTGCACAGCAACAGAAACCAACAAAATGAGAAGGGAACCCACTGTATGGGAGAACATATTCACCAATCTGATAAGAGGTTATTTTCCAAAATATATAAAGAGCTCATACAACTCAAAACCAGCATGACAAACAATCCAATTAAAAAATGGGCAAAGGACCTGAATAGACACCTCCAAAGAGGACCTACAGATGGCCAATAGACATAAAAGGATGCTCTACATCACTAAACATAAAAAAAAAAGAAAGAAAATTAAAACCACAACGAGATATCACCTCACACCTGCCAGAATGACTACCATCAGTAAATCAGCAAGTGCTGGTGAGGATGTGGGGATAAGGAAGGAACCGTTATGCATTGTTGGTTTAATGCAAAGTGGCGCAACCACTGTGGAAAACAGTATGGAGTTTCCTCAAAAAACTGAAAATGGAGCTGCCTTTTGATCCAACAATCCTACTTTTGGGAATATATCCTAAGAATCCCAAAACAGCAATGAGAAAGAATATATGCACCCCTATGTTCATAGCAACACAATTTGCAATAGCCAAGATCTGGAAGCAGCCCAAGCGCTCATCAGTAGCTAAGTGGTTAAAAAAGATGTGGTACATTTACACAGTGTAATACTACACAGCTGTAAAGGGCAACTTCTACCTTTTGTCACAGCATGGATAGACCTGGAGATTATTATGCTAAGTGAAGTAAGTCAGAGAAAGACAAATACGATATGACCTCATTTATATGTGGGTTCTAATGAACAAAATAAACTGATAAACAAAATAGAACCAGAGACATCAGACTGACAGCTGTCAGATGGGAGGGGCTGGATGAACTGGATGAAAGAAGGTAAATAGACTAGCCAAAGAACATATATGAATAATCCAGACCCCAACAGCAGTGAGGTGATTGCCAGTGGGAAGAGGATTTGGGAACTGGTGGAGGTGAGTAAAGGGGGGGACATGTAATAGTGTCAACAATAAAAATAAAGTTAACAATAAAGCTACCCATCTTTTAAAAAATGTTGCAAATAAAATCAATATCATAGTGATTTGATAATTTACCATCAATCTATCTATATATATAAAGCCTAAGCAACTGTTACGACGGAACAACCAGTCAACAAGTCGCTATGATGCACTGACTACCAGGGGGCAGACGCTCAACGTTGGAGCTGCCCCCTGGTGGTCAGTGCACTCCCACAGCCAACCTCCCGCGCTGGACAACCTCCCTCCTCCTGGCCAGTCCCTCCCCCCAGCTAAGGCTCCGGGCACGGAGAATATGCGCCTGGGAACCAGTAGGAGGAGAGCGACCCTGACGCTGATGGAGACAGAGTAGCAGCTCAGAGGGGCAGCAGGGGCAAGGCAGCAGCCTAACTGCAACAACGTAAAGTAAGCACCACCGCCATCTTACTTCTGCCACCGCACTGTGCCCACCACTCGCCCTTCTGCCCCCATCAGCCACTTCTAGAACGCCCTGCACCTTTCAGGGCTCCCAACCACTGATTGGCTAGTGCTCCTATGGCGGTGTGCCACCATTGGCCGAAGTCAGCTACCTATCATGCTTGGGAGCAGAGCCCCGGGAAAATGTTCAGCTGAGGTAGGAGAGACAACCTGTCTGTCTGTCAGCAACTCCTCCCCAAGGAGAGTGAGGCGGCCGGAGAGTAGGCAGTGAAGTAGAGCTGTATTTCCACCTCGGAGTGTAGCTGCTGTTCAGGCCGTTTGGGGCACTCTGTCTATGGTCTTTGCTTGCTGCTACCTCAGCACATCTACACAACTAGATCAGGGCCTGCCGGCCAACCTCCCGCAGTATATCCACCCCCACCCTCCCCATGCATGAATTCGTGCACCAGGCCTCTAGTCAATAATGTATGCACACACTCTTTTCTTTTTTTAAAATTTCAAATGACCTTTATTAAATTTTCTTTATTGATTAAGGTATTACATATGTGTCCTTATCTCCCCATGGTCCCCTCCATCCCCCTACTCATGCCCTCACCCCCCTGGTATCTGTGTCCATTGGTTATGCTTATATGCATGCATACAAGTCCTTTGGTTGACCTCTCCCGCTTACCCCCACCCTTCCCTACCTTCCCTCTGAGGTTTGAGCATCTAATCGATGCTTCTCTGTCTCTGGATCTGTTTTTGTTCATCAGTTTATGTTGTTCATTATATTCCACAATTGAGTGAGATCATGTGATATTTATCTTTCTCTGACTGACTTATTTCACTTAGCATAATGCTCTCCAGGCCCATTCATGGTGTTGCAAATGTTAAGAGTTCCTTCCTTTTTACAGCAACATAATATTCCATTGTGTAGATGTACCACAGTTTTTTAATGCACCCATTTGCTGATGGGCACTTAGGCTGTTTCCAAATCTTAGCTATGGTAAATTGTACTGCTGTGAACATAGGTGTGCATATATCCTTTCTGATTGGTGTTTCTAGTTGCTTGGGATATATTGCTAGAAGTGGGATCACTGGGTCAAATGGGAGTTCCTTATTTAGTTTTTTGAGCAAACTCCATACTGTTCTCCACAGTGGCTGCACCAGTCTGCATTCCCACCAGCAGAGCACAAGGATTCCTTTTTCTCTGCATCCTCTCCAGCACTTGTCATTTGTTGATTTGTTGATGATAGCCATCTGACAGGTGTGAGATGATATCTCATTGTTGTTTTGATTTGCATCTCTCAGATGATTAGTGACTTTGAGTATGTTTTCATATGTCTCTTGGTCTTCCTTATGACCTCTTTGGAAAAGTATCTATTTAGGTCCGTTGCCCATTTTTTGATTGGGTTGTTTATCTTCCTTTGGTTAAGTTGTATGAGTTCCCTATAAATGTTGGAGATTAAACCCTTATCGGAGATAACATTGGCAAATATGTTCTCTCAAATAAATAGGCTTTCTTGTTGTTTTATTGATGGTTTCTATTGCTGTGCAGAAGTTTTTTATTTTGATGTAGTCCCATCTGTTTATTTTCTCACTGGTTTCCATTGCCCTAGGAACTGTATCGGTGAAGATATTGCTTCGGCATATGTCTGAGATTTTGCTGCCTCTGGATTCATCTAAGATTTTTATGGCTTCCCATCTTACATTTAAGTCCTTTATCCATTTTGAGTTTATTTTTGGTATGGTGTAAGTTGGTAGTCTAGTTTCATTTTTTTGCATATATCTGTCCAATTTTCCCAAAACCATTTATTGAAGAGACTGCCTTGAATCCATTGTATGCTCTTGCCTCCTTTGTCAAATATTAATTGAGTATAATGATTTGGGTCAATTTCTGGATTCTCTATCCTATGTCATTGGTCTATATTTGCCAGCACCAAGCAGTTTTGAGAACAGGGGCTTGGTAATACAGCTTGATATCTGGTATTGAGATCCCTCCTACTTTGTTCTTCTTTCTTAGGATTGCTACAGCTATTTGGGATCTTTTTTTTATTTCAGATGAATTTTTGGAGAGTTCATTCTAGGTCTGTGAAATATGCTGTTGGTATTTTAATGGGGAGTACATTGAATCTATCGATTGCTTTGGGTAGTGTGGACATTTTAATGATGTTGAGTCTACCAATCCATGAACACGGTATGTTCTTCCATCTGTTTATGTCTTCTTCTATCTCTTTTTTCAGTGTGCTGTAGTTTTCTGAGTACAAGTCTTTTATCTCCTTAGTTAAGTTTATTCCTAGGTATCTTAATTTTTCAGGTGCCAGGGTAAATGGGATTGTTTTTTTAATTTTTCTTTCTGTAAGTTCACTATTGGTGTATAAAAATGCCATAGATTTCTTGGCGTTAATTTTGTATCCCGCTAGATTGCCAAATTCATTTATAGAGTCTAATAATTTTTTGATGGAGTTGGACATTGCATATTAATTTTTCATCTTGAACTTGTATTTCCATGCCATTTTCTCCAAAGAATTTTATCATGATGTAATAATATATTTTGATTTCTTTTTTTTAAAATATTTTATTGATTTTTTTACAGCGAGGAAGGGAGAGAGATAGATAGTTAGAAACATCGATGAGAGAGAAACATCGATCAGTTGCCTCCTGCACATCTCCCACTGGAGATGTGCCCGCAACCCAGGTACATGCCCTTGACCGGAATCGAACATGGGACCTTTCAGTCCGCAGGCCGACGCTCTATCCACTGAGCCAAACCGGTTTCGGCTATATTTTGATTTCTTGATATCCTTAGTCACACTGTCATACTTCTATGAAAATACGGATCAACTCTTTATTTTTCATGTCTTTAAATGTTAAAAATAAGTGCTAGATTGAGGTATCATTATTATCATTAACTCTCAATTGATCAAAACAACACAGACAAAACTTGAATGAATAATTAAATGGAATAGTGAAATGAATTTTAGAAAAACATTTCATACTGAGATGCTTCTATGGGTGAATATTACATATTACTTGAATGAGGCACTGGTCATCATCAGATTCTTTGTTTTTGTAGATATAAGTGCTGAGGAACTTTGTTTCTATCCAGAAATAGAAGGAAACAGAAGGATATTACTATTTTGGTATAGTAATATCACTGAATTCTTTCTTTTCCATCTGATTTATATGTCAAAAAATCTCAGTGGATTTGTCATCTAAAGTAATTCTTAAAACCAGGTATTTCCATCTTGTTCTCCTTCAGTTGTGTTGACAGTAACGAATTGGGATCCATTTGATTTCTAAAGAGTTTCTCATCCAGTTATAGTAGCTTCTCACTTTTGCAGGTTCTAGGAAATAAACCAAAAAGACTCTACCAGACACACAAATAATGTTTAATTACATCTGCTACTTTTTTCATTTGGTGGCACCTGATTTAACTTATTCACAGAGGAGCTGTGATTCATTTCAGAACACCTTCCCCGATTGCTGTGACCCAGTTGCAGTCTGCATACCCCTCTGTGGAAGCCATGGTCTTCATCGTACTGTCAGATTCATTGCATGTCTTTCCTGCATTTACATCTTTATGTCATGTACAGTGACTAACCCATAGAAGGAACTCAAATAGTATATGTTGAATGAAGGATCCCAACCTATGCTTTTCTTCTGAACTAAGTTTTTTAGCTTTTCTTTTGATTTGAATATGTTTTTGTCAAAATGTTGCATGTCCTTAATAGGACCTTGTTAGCAAAACTAGGCATCATTGTCAAACTAGTCAATCAAATCAGACTTATTTTTGTCAGATAAGGTGTAATTTCATCTTTTTCAATTCATGTAACATGTTAATACACATACCTGTGAACACCATTCTGGTAAGTGGCCACCAGTCTTCTGTGCTTTCTGGCTTTGCCTGTGCTCTCCATGCTCTGTTCCCCTGTGCTTCTCCCTTGGAATCTGTGTCTTTGAAGAGAGTCTAATCATAGGAGTCATAGCCCTAATGGAATTTGTCACCACTGTGTGACAACTGCAGATGCAGAGCCACAAGTCATCCCCAACCCCCTAGTAGGACTGTCCCCAGGACAGGGCAGACTCCAGGCTGTGTTGGAATAAAGACAGCTGCCTCACCCTAGTGCAGCGATGGCGAACTTTTTGAGCTCGGTGTGTCAGCATTTTGAAAAACCCTAATTTAACTCTGGTGCCATGACACATATAGAAATTTTTTGATATTTGCAACCATAGTAAAACAAAGACTTACATTTTTGATATTTATTTTATATATTTAAATGCCATTTAACAAAGAAAAATCAAAAAGAGTTCTCGTGTCACCTCTGACACGTGTGTCATAGGTTCGCCATTACTGCCCTAGTGTCTGCTTGTGCCCCTATCTGGTGCCCTGGATGAGCTCTTTCATGCTGCGTGGGCAAATTTCCAGGGTGGGTTGGCATGCATTTTCTGTGAAATGGGAGAAAGGTCCTTGTTAAGGAGGAGGCAGGCAGGAAACCCCTGCTCACAACTCAGCCATCGTCACAACTTCCTTGAACATCTGCTTTCAAGACCTTTGCTGTAGTCCAGACCTTTGATCTGATCAAAGAATAGAGTTATTCTTTGATCAGATCATTTCAGAAAAGAATTACAGAAGCTAGTATTGTCTTACCTTATCTTTTCTCTCTAGTCTGGGGGAGTAGATGCTCAAGAAGTATCAGAGGTGGAATAGTGACAGGTCAGTGCATAATTTCTGGGTTGACTAACGATGCTATCCTGTGGTCAGTCCTAGCTGCAGGGGATCATCCTTTGTCTCCAGTTTGCCAATCAGGGCTCTGAGACTGGGCTTAGGCCCTTGTCTGCCCTTAGTTAGGTTTATAGTCAGGTAATCTCCTGTGTTATACAGTGGGGCCTTGACTTACGAGTGTCCCAACTAACGAGTTTTTTGAGATACCAGCTGTCTCTCGGCCGATTTTTTGCATTGAGTTGACAGAGTAATTTGAGTTAACGAGCTCCTTAACGAGCTCCTTAATGATCGGTCTCGGAACGAATTAAACTCGTAAGTCAAGGCCCCACTGTAATTTCCTGTAAATTGACAATAGTCATACCTATGATATCAGAAGAGTGTTGACCCGAGACAATAGGATCATCTTGTGCACACAATACGTGCTCAGTGTTTGCTCTTTTTACCTGTGAGACAGGTACTTGGGTCACCCAGACCTTTGACAAGGGGATGTCACCCCCATTTTGGCACTATAAGCATGTGTTCCCCAGCATATTTCCCTCTGCCTGGTACACACCCCATCTAGCAATCCCACAAGACCCCTCAGTATTGTTATGTCCAAATCAAAAGTCACCATCTTTCCTTTCCTGCCTGCCTCCTCTCCTCATCACCTATTTTGTGAAGGATAAACCCTCTGTCAATCTGGGTCCCCAGCTGGCAACCTAGGAATCGTGTGGTAAGTGTCTCCTAAATGCCTAGTATTCCTTTCTCCTTCAGCACCTCTCCCTCCCTTGATCTATGACCACAGCCCTTTCCCAGCCTTTCCGCCTCCATCTCCTCTCTCACCTTTCCTACATGTGGCTGCAAGAATGAGCATTCTGAAAAGCAGGTCCATTTGGACCCCTCCCTGCTCAAACAGCCCTTCATCGGTTCTTGGACACCCACAGGGAACTGACACATGTAGCCTTTTTTCTTCTGCCTTTTCTGCCTTTCCTGCCAATCCTTCTTTACCTCTTGCTGTGCGTTCTCCAGTACTGTGCTGCTCTGATCCCTCTGCTTTGTGACACTGCAGCTGACTTGGCATCCTCTGTCCACAATACCATGCCAGCCCAAAGTCAGTCTCTTTAGGGGGTGTTCCCTGACTTCCCCACTTTTTGTCCATTCCCATAGACATGGTTTCTCAACTATAACATCTCTGAAGTCAGGACAAGTGATGGCTTGTTTAGAGTTCATTGGCAGCACTTTTATTCTTTTTTTAATGGTAAATAGAATGAAAGTATACCATAAGATCAATGGCATTAAATGTGATGTAATTTGTATATTCCTCTTAAGTGGAAGTGATTTTTTATGATTTGTAAATAAAGGGATAGTCAGTTTTATTTATTTGCTAAATTCCATGTTGCTTTAGTATAGGGACTGTCTTCCTCTATTTTCATTCTCCATATCAAGCTCAGAGGCTACTACATAGAAGAACCTTGAAAGAGGATTGAATGAATGAAATAATGACAGAATGAAGGCAGGGAGTCATGATCCATCCTCGGCAGACATGCCATGGCACTGTTACAGTCTCCCTGCCTAAATGTTCTTCTGTTTTATGCTACAACATCACTTTCTTCCACCTTCCTTAAATTCATTTTAAAAAGACATCCATTATTTGGAAGTAGGAGAATGTAAGATTTTTATGCCCAGGCTGTCCCTCTTCCAGGTCTGAACTTGACATGACCATACTACCCTCAGGACTGCATTCCTATCTCTCCATTCATCTCTTAAGATGCACGAGGTGGGGGTGGATGCAGGGACCCTGTAAGTTAAATGGATTAAGGAGGCCTTGGGTGGAGGCACTTTGTGGCCTGCATTTCTTGGCAGCAGCATTCTGCTTCAGTGTCTGATCTCTTGGGCCTTCCAGTCTGGAGAAAACTGCTTGAACAGTACAAAATCAGCTAAAATCAAATTAGACCCAGAATGTCAGTTTTTCTCAATATCCCTTTTACTGTATCATCTCTCTGGACCTATGCTTCTCAGATTCATTTGTTAGAAAATTGCTTAGTAAGCAGAGACCCAGAGCAAAAGCTCTGGGTGGTTATTCACCCTAGCTGGGGTGGAGTTTGATGTCCACTCCACCATAGCTGTGTTCTACTGTTAGCACCCTCTGTCCTGTTAGATGGTAGTGATAAACTCTTATTTTCAATAATTGACTTTTCAACTCTCCTTTTTGAACTATGAGGACCTTCCGTCCCCCGTCACTTAGCACTGGCTAACACTTTCTGTGCTTTCCACAGCTTCTTATGTTTATGGCCTACCTTCATGGTGGATGTTTTTGGTCAGCTGCCCCACAACATCTGGGGAGACAGCTGAATTTCATTGATAAACTGAACCATTCACCATGTAAGAACAGTTAACACTTTGGAATGATTTCCTGAAGTTAGAGATGATTTAAAGCACAACCTTCTGGAATCAACCTGCTGGAGCTGCAAGCTTAGATCCATTATTGTCTGTTGACCGTGTGCATCTGATCCAGATGGTCTTCCTGAACCGTAGGTTTTTCATCGTTAAAAAGGAGTTAATGCCTCCTCCTAAGATTGTAAGGAAGGCCGACTGGGTCATCTCTCAAAGCTCTGAACACAGTGCCTTAGGTAAGTGCAATCAGTAAGAGTAACTGGAGTGTAGGTTCTCATTTGCTCAGTTGGATTGCCTTCTTCCCTGACCTGGATCTCTGGGAACTCATTTCATGTAGATTCCAGGCACCAGTGCCACTGCACACGGTCTCCTGTCTTTTCCTTCTCTTCACTCCCTGTTTGGGCCTGCATGGACAGCTTCCTCATTTTCAAATGGAAGATGTTGGATTACATTTTAGGACCTCTTTAGTCCTGACATCCTAATGGTGGCTGAAACTTGCCATTGGAAAGCCTGTTTTAGAACTGGAATGGGAAGCCAAGGTAATTTTTTAAATGAGATTAAATCTCTCTATAAAAGAGATTAGCTGAAATTGCATTTAGATTGTTAACAAATCCTCAATAATTAGGCATTAGGTTTTTTCAGAAAGTTGTATTTTTAAGAATGAGAGTGTTCTAGGCAACCTAAGTGAAGTTGGTTTATTCCTCATTGCAAACACTGCCCTTTACTCCTCTCCTCACTCCCTAAATTATGTGAAGAAGACTTTAATGCCAACAGTAGTGTTTTTGCTGATTTTCGATGGCTTATTTTTAAAACCTCTAGTACATTTCTGTTTAAGTCATTAATGGACTGTTGCATTAGCTAAGTAAAAATTCTCTTAACAAACCATCATAGGTGGGATTAAAGGAGACAGCTGTTATTCTTCTAGGAAAGAGATTTATGATCCATATAAATTTATTGTCTCTTTTTCCAAGAAAGCAAAATGACCATTAGCGCTCTCAATTATGTAGGGATGCTGAGAACACCAGAGATTTTTATTTATTGGCATGTTATTAGTAACCGAACATATTTAGGTTTAAAAATGATTAAAGCCAATATCATAAATGAATTGACATATTACTTATCCTATATAATAAAAGACTGATATGCAAATCTACAGAACGGTGGAACGACCAGTTGCTATAATGCTCACTGACCACCGGGGGCAGACACACAATGCAGGAGCTGCCCCCTGGTGGTCAGTGCACTCCCACAGGGGGAGCGCCACTCAGCCAGAAGCTGGGCTTATGGCTGGCAAGTGCAGCGGCGGTGGGAGCCTCTCTTGCCTCACGGCAGCGCTAAGGATGTCTGACTGACAGTTTAGGCCAGTGATTCTGAACCTATGACACACGTGTCAGAGGTGACACACGAACTCATTTTTTTGGTTGATTTTTCTTTGTTAAATGGCATTTAAATATATAAAATAAATAACAATATAAGTCTTTGTTTTACTATGGTTGCAAATATCAAAAAAATTCTATATGTGACACGGCACCAGAGTTAAGTTAGGGTTTTTCAAAATGCTGACACGCCGAGCTCAAAGGTTCACCATCACTGGTTTAGGCCCATTCCCTGGGGAGCAGGCCTAAGCTGTCAGTCGGACATCCCCTGAGGGCTCCCAGACTGTGAGAGGGATCAGGCCGGGCTGAGGGACCGCCCCCCCCCCCCGCCCCCCGCCAAATGCACAAATTTCATGCTCCTGGCCTCTAGTACATTATAGAAAACAAAATGGCTAAAGCACTTTGAATTTCAGAGCTGATTAATGGCCTTAGTGGTTTCGAATTTATTTTAAAAACAGGTTTATAATTGGGTAATTTTATTTGTCTTTCTTGGTGATACCAAGGTAAGAGATTACACTTATTTTTTTTTTTTGGCTTCCTTGTATTTTTTATTCCAATCCTATTAATTTTTTTTTTAGTAATTAAATCTTTATTGTTCAGATTATTACATTTGTTCCTCTTTTTCCCCCCCATAACTCCCCTCCTCCCAGTTCCCACCCCACCCTCCGCCCTCACTCCCCACCCACTGTCCTCATCCATAGGTGCATGATTTTTGTCCAGTCTCTTCCCGCATTTCCCACACCCCTTCCCCCCCCAAGCATAGTCAGTCCATTCCCTTTCTATGTCCCTGATTCTATTATAATCACCAGTTCATTCTGTTCATCAGATTATTTATTCACTTGATTCTTAGATTCACTTGTTGATAGATGCGTATTTGTTGTTCATAATTTGTATCTTTACCTTTTTCTTCTTCTTCCTCTTCTTAAAGGATACCTTTCAGCATTTCATATAATACTGGTTTGGTGGTGATGAACTCCTTTAGTGTTTTCTTATCTGTGAAGCTCTTTATCTGACCTTCAATTCTGAATGATAGCTTTGCTGGATAAAGTACTCTTGGTTGTAGGTTCTTGGTATTCATCACTTTGAATATTTCTTGCCACTCCCTTCTGGCCTGCATAGTTTCTGTTGAGAAATCAGCTGACAGTCGTATGGGTATTCCCTTGTAGGTAACTGAGTTTCTTTCTCTTGCTGCTTTTAAGATTCTCTCTTTGTCTTTTGCTCTTGGCATTTTAATGATGATGTGTCTTGGTGTGGTCCTCTTTGGATTCCTTTTGTTTGGGGTTCTCTGCGCTTCCTGGACTTGTAAATCTATTTCTTTCACCAAGTAGGGGAAGTTTTCTGCCATTATTTCTTCAAATAGGTTTTCAATATCTTGCTCTCTCTCATCTTCTGGCACCCCTATTATTCTGATGTTGGTACGCTTGTAGCTGTCCCAGAGGCTCCTTACACTATCTTCACACTTTCGGATTCTTTTTTCATTTTGCTTTTCCGGTTGGGTGTTTTTTGCTTCCTCGCATTTCAAATCTTTGACTTGATTCTTGCGCTCCTCTGGTCTGCTGTTGGGAGTCTGTATAATATTCTTTATTTCAGTCAGTGTATGCTTACTTTCTAGTTGGTCCTTTATCACACCATCGAGGGTCTCATTAGATTTCCTGTACATCTCATCAAGTTTATCGACAGCCTCTAGAAGCCTCTTGAGAGACCTCAAAAGTGTGGTTTTGAATTCTATATCCAGTAGCCTGGTTTCCTCCCGTTCTGTCCTTTGTGGCCTGTTTCTTTGTCTTGGCATTTTTTTATGCTTCGCTGTGTCGATAGAGTGGCTTTCCGTGTTAAGTGTCCCAATTACCTGAGGTAGATACTCTTGGTGCACCCCCTTGTGGTCTCTGTGAGCAGTCTTGTAGTCAAGCCTTGATTGTTGTAGGTAATTACTACTTGACCTCCAGGCCAACTGGCTGTGAGAATCAGCTGTGTTTGCAGTGGGAGAACTTCTGTCCTCTAGGGAGGTGCTAATCTAGCCTTTGCCTGAGGCTATTCAGCAAATGGCTCTGTGCAGGGCTTGGGCGGGGCGGGTCCCACAGGATCAACAGGGCGGAGGAGGGAGCAGTTATGGCTGCTCTCAGTCCGTCCCCAGGGGCTCTGCCTCTCTGTCCCAGCAACTGCTGCAAACCTCGGAGGGACCGAAGCCAGACAGTCCCGCTTCTCCCGTTTGAGTCTGGGTCCCTAGAGACTCGCCCGGATCTGGAGCTCAGAGTCTGAGGCTCCCTCCGGATTGAAACAGTCAACCGCGCCCTCAGCCACCAGCCCGCGCCGCGCGCACTCCGCACCTTAGTATTTTACTTCAGCACTGCGCCTCCTCTGATTCTCGGTTCCTCCTAGTTGTAGAACTTCCACTCAGCCAGCCTTCCTGTGGTTCTGGATGATGTCCGTTCCGTCTTTTAGTTGTATTTTTAAAGTGGTTGTTCGAGGCAGCAAACTCCCGCGTTAACCTATGCCGCCATCTTGGTTCCTTCTACACTTATTTTATTACTTTTCTCCCCATGGTAATGTCTTAGTCCTGCTCCAGCTAGTTTAAGGGAAAAGGAATAATTAATTGTAAGGGTATCTCAGAAAACTTATGAGTCATTTGGAACTAGAAACTAAAAGCCATTGGGAACTAAGTACTTATCTTCTCAACATTATCCCTCTGCCCTCCATTCCAGCTGTGTTGGAGGACCTCAAGACCATCCACGGTTTCAATAATCGGTAGGAGAATCATGGCACTCATAATATAGTTATTGGTATATTCATGGCTGTGACTTAACTACAAAAGCAAGTATGAGAAGCAGAAACAGCACAAGCAAAGGGGTATGGGTGAGGTCCAGAGGAAGTCAGATACAGGCTTACAACAGTCCTTTCCAGGTAGAGTCACACAGGATGCACCACATTCCCTCAGTAATAACTTGTGACATATTGTTAGCCAACGAAGCTCCTTAGATACCTAGTGCCTAGAATTTTTATTGAGTACTGGTTAGGTAGGCATCCACTGCCTGGTACATTTTAAAATTCTAGACTCTCAGGAGGAAAGCAGATGTTCAGCATAAACTATATTGTTTGTATAGTTTGGCGCAGTGAGCCACTCTTACCAATTAAGGAATGGTGGGAACCCTCTCCAAATTCATGTTCCCAGACACCAACTTTGCAAGCAGACCTTTTCACAGATGACAGTCAGACCTGCTGTGTTTCTGCATAGCAGGAGATGTACCCCACCCAACCCTATACCTTCAGGTAAGGTTCTAGTGGTGATGAACCAGGATCTCTAGATTCCCAGGAGACAGAATTAGTCCAGCTAGTAATAGGTGTCCTTTTGGATCCAGGTCATATGGTCAGGGCCATGTAGGATGAACAAGGATGGTAAGAAACTTTACTGTTTCCTGGAGTGTCTATAATTTCATAACTAATCTAGTCATAATGATTTTTCATGAATTTTTGCTTTCTTTTAAACTCAACTATGGAGACTTGAAACTGGCAAGAAGCCAATAAAAGCATAAAAGTCAAAAGTCTTAGAGAAATGAGATTTACCAAGTGATACACTGTATAGCAGTGATGGCGAACCTTTTGAGCTCGGCATGTCAAAATTTTGAAAAACCCTACCTTAACTCTGCTGCCGTGTCACATATAGAAATATTCATAATTTTTTTTTTGATATTTGCAACCATAGTATAAAAAAGATTTATATTTTTGATATTTATTTTATATATTTAAATGCCATTTAACAAAGAAAAATCAACCAAAAAATGTATAAAATGAACAAAAACAAAAACAATGTACATTTAGGAAAAAATAATAATAAAAACAATGATAATCAAATGGTACAAAAACTAGAAATTAGTGACTTTTTTGGTGCTGAAGTTTGTCTGCTAATTCTTCGATTGCAGGTTCATACTTGGTGCACTTCAAGGCCAAGCAAGCGCCACTAACTTCATCTGTTAGCCGGTTTCTTTTGTTTGTTTTAATATTATTTAATGCTGAGAACAAAGTCTCACAAAAATATGTTGAAGAAAAAATTGTTAGCAAAGCCATCGCTAGATTTTTTATGTCGCTAAAAGTGTCATGTACTCTGTTCCAAGCACTCAAAATTTCTTGTTCGTAGTTTCACTCTTTTTCATTATTCAAACGATTTCGTTCCAGATTTTCAAGTTTCGACCTTAAGTCGACAAACACGTGAGTCCAAATGCTACCTTGAAAATCTGAAAGTTGCATCTCTAAATCGTCAATTTGCATCCATTGGAAATCCTTTAATTCCAAAGTACTGTAAACAACTACATCCGGATACTTAATTATTTTAATGGGCTGTTCTAGGCTTCTAAAGTGGTCGAATCTTTCGCTGAACTGTTCAAATAACAAGTTTATTATATTCTGGAACTCCATTACACTCGTTGTAGTGGCCTTCTCGAAATACTTTTTTATCCGAGGAAAATACTTACAAGTTTTAGTTTCAATATCTCGCTTGAAAATTTTAAGTTTACTTTCAAAAGATTTGATGTATCCAAACATAACGTCAATACTGTTGCCAAAACCTTGTAATTTTAAGTTCAGTTCATTCATATGAACAGAGAAATCTGTAAAAAACATCAAATTGCTGACCACTTATGATCATTGATCTGAGGAAAGTTTGCCAGATCCTTATTCTCAATAAATACCTTAATTTCTTCAAAGCACTCCACAAGTCGCTCAAGTACTTTACCTCGACTCAGCCATCTCACATTACTGAACATCAGTAGTCCACTGTAGGTTGAATCAACTTCCTGTAAAAGTGCAGAAAATTCTCGCTTGTGAAGGGGTCGAGAAGCTATAAAATTCACAATTTTTGTTACAACTGACATTAAATCATTCAATTCTGAGAATCCCGATTTGGCACACAACACCTCCTGATGGATAATGCAGTGAAAAGGTACAAGTGGATGTCTAATAGCTTCCATAAACAATTTCAGGAATCCCACATTTTTTCCCACCATATTTGGTGCCCCATCTGTCGTGACTGACACAATTTTAGAGATATCAATGTTTAGGTCACTGAATGTTTTTATAATAACCTTACATATTTCGTTTCCTGATGTACTTATTGGCACTGATTCTAACTTTATCAACTCTTCTCTCATTGTGAGACCATCAGAATATCTAGCAATAATGGCCAACCGAGCATTTGATGTGACATCAGTAGTTTCATCAAGAGAAATCAAAAAATATTTACAACCATTTAAGTCTTTTTTTAATTGATGTTGTACATTTTTGTTAAGATCTATTATTCTGTCTTTGATAGTATTTCTACTGAGTGGTAACTCAGAAATACTTTTAATAATATCATCTTTATTTTTCATATCGTGAAATAGAGCTGGTGCACATCTTAGAAATGTTTCTTTAATAAATTCTCCATCACCGAGGGCTTTTCCATGCTGAGCTATGGAGTGAGCAATACAGTAACTTGCTGATGTTAAATTTGTAGAGCATCTTACAAATTTAATGATGGAATTTGATTGACATTTATAGAGGTGTAGCTGCCTAGAAATGTATTCCTTCCTTTCATCGATACTTTTTTTCAAGAGCTGACAATGATTAGTTTCAAAATGTCTCTTTACATTCCACCTTCTGCTTACTACTGTTTCATTACACAGTATGCGCAATGATCGGTTGTTTCTGTCGACAATCCCGTACATCTCGGTCCATATGTCTTGAAAGGGTCAGCTACTGCTACTTCCACTTCCTTTATCATTCAATCTTGCTTTGTTATTTTTTTGATTCTCCATCACAAGGCTGCAAAAATAAATAAATATAAATCACAGCGTTTTTAATAAAAGGTTGATAGGTTTTTTACCTATTAACTTTTTGTAGTGTTGTTGCACTGACTCCTGGTGCAAAACAATTCAAAGATAGTATGTATAACCAACAAATATATGGTGCTGTAATCAATTATCTGACATGCAGAATGTCTGGTCGGGCACTGTTGCACTGTATATCTTTTTCTTCTAACCCTCCCACTTCTGTCTCCTAACAAACATGGTGATCAAGTGCGTCCATTTGCCAAATGCACCCGAACGCACAGGAAGCTTACCCGAGGCACATGTTGACAATAACGAAGCCGTTTCCAAAATTGGGCATTTTGTCACTCAAGTAAAAATAAAATGTCATAGGAGAAACCAAGATGGCGGCATAGGTAAACACAGGAAATTGCTGCCTCGCACAACCACTTCAAAAATACAACTAAAAGACAAAACGGATATCATCCAGAACCACAGGAAGGCTGGCTGAGTGGAAATTCTACAACTAGAAGGAAAGAGAAAAGCACACTGAGACTCAGAGGAGGTGTGGAAGTAAAGTGCAGAGGTATGGGGGCACATGTGGAAAGGGCTGGCAACTGAGGACACGGTTGTCTTTTTCAATCGGGAGGGAGTCTCAAGCTCCCGACTGCTCTGAACTCAGTTCCGGGTGAATCTCTGGGGACCCAGACTCATACAGGGAGAAGCTGGACTGTCTGGCATCGGTCAGAACTCAAGGGCGGCTTTCTCTCAGAGGTGCTTGCAGCGATTACCGGGACACTGAGAAGTGGGGCCTCTTAGGGCAGGACTGAGGAGCAGCCATAGCTGTTTGCTTCGCCCTGTTGATCCCCTGATACCACGCCCCACCCAAGCTGTGTGCAGAGGCTTATGCATATGAAAGGCCTGGCCCTTTGCAATCTGAAAATTACCTAACAAACTGCAGCTGGGTCAGAGAGACCCAGAACTTCCAAAAAAAGGCCCAAGGCCCCACAGCAGCTTGCATTGCTTCACAGCTGGGCCTCATCTGGGAACCGCCAAACCCCAAACATAGAAGAGGAATCTGCAGTTCTCTCCATAGCTCCTGCTGGGTAGCCTCAGGCAGAGGCTAAATTAGCACCTCCTCAGAGATCCAAGAGCCAGTGTACCCAGTGGTCAGAGTGGGACCATCCAGACTACAACTCCTCAGATCCATAAGGGACACACTCAGGGGGCAGACTCAGTGAGCACCAAAGCCCCACTGAAGCAAGTCTTGCCCCATAAGGGTGTCTCCAGCACAGAAGTTCTCCCACCGTAGACACAGCTGACTCTCACAGCCAATTAGCCTGGAGGTCAATTCCTCCCAGTGATACCTACAACAATCAAGGCTTAACCACAACAAGACTGTGCACAAAGCCCACAAAGGGGTGCACCAAGAGTGTCTACCTCAGGTAATTGGGGAGGCTGAGCCACTGGGCCTTATAGGACACCTAGCACAGAAAGCCACTCTATCAACACAGGGAAGCATAAAAAATGCGGAGACAAAGAAACAGGTCACAAATGACAGAAATGGAGGAATGCAAACTACAGGATATAGAGTTCAAAACCACAGTTATAAGGTTTTTCAAGAATTTTCTAGAAACTGCCGATAAATTTAGTGACACCCTCAAGAAATCTAGTGAGACCCTCGGGGTTATGAAAAAGGACCAACTAGAAATTAAGCATACACTGACTGAAATAAAGAATATTATACAGAGTTCCAACAGCAGACTAGAGGATCACAAGAATCAAGTCAAAGATTTGAAATACGAAGAAGCAAAAAACACCCAACCGGAAAAACAAAAAGAAAAAAGAATCCAAAAATATGAAGATAGTGTAAGGAACCTCTGGGACAACTTCAAGTGTACCAACATCCGAATTATGGGAATGCCAGAAGACGAGAGAGAGCAAGATATTGAAAACCTATTTGAAGAAGTAATGACAGAAAAATTCCCCTATCTGGTGAAAGAAATAGACTTACAAGTCCAGGAAGCGCAGAGAACCCCAAACAAAAGGAATCCAAAGAGGACCACACCAAGACACATCATCATTAAAATGCCAAGAGCAAAAGACAAAGAGAGAATCTTAAAAGCAGCAAGAGAAAAACAGTCAGTTACATACAAGGGAGTACTCATAAGACTGTCAGCTGATTTCTCAACAGAAACTATGCAGCCAGAAGGGAGTGGCAAGAAATATTCAAAGTGATGAATAGCAAGAACCTATAACCAAGATTACTCTACCCAGCAAAGCTATCATTCAGAATTGAAGGTCAGATAAAGAGCTTCACAGATAAGAAAACACTAAAGGAGTTCATCACCACCAAACCAGTATTATATGAAATGCTGAAAGGTATCCTTTAAGAAGAGGAAGAAGAAGAAAAAGGTAAAGATACAAATTATGAACAACAAATACGCATCTATCAACAAGTGAATCTAAGAATCAAGTGAACAAATCTGATGAACAGAATAAACTGGTGATTATAATAGAATCAGGGGCATAGAAAGGGAGTGGACTGACTATTCTGGGTGGGGGGAAGGGGTGTGGGGGGTGCGGGAAGAGACTGGACAAAAATCTTACACCTATGGATGAGGACATTTGGGAGAGGGGGTAAGGGCAGAGGGTGGGGTTGGAACCGGGTGGAGTGGAGCTATGGGGGGAAAAAAGAGGAACAACTAATAATCTGAACAATAAAGATTTAATTAAAAAAAAGAAAAGTCAAGAAAAAATAATAAAATGTCATGAGTCAAGATTAATCTCTTTATAGTGCAATTCTTAACCTTTTTTTATTAATGTCAGTATTGGAACAATGTATCTTGGATGTTTTCACTATGTATCTTTGCTATGCAACACCGATGTACATGTTTACATTCAGTTTTAGAATTGCATTATTGATCATGAGTAACGCGAGTAATAATATTACTCGAGTGATGCCCAACTCTGGCCGTTGCGAGAGACAAATATTTGAATTATGCCATTTTTTGTCTCTGTCGATGCGTGTCACCCAAAATGAGTTCGCGTGTCACCTCTGATACGTGTGTCATAGGTTCGCCATCACTGCTGTATAGTTTCCATTCTACCAAAGTGTTTCATGTGAAATTTATTCTAAAATGGCTCATGCATTATTTATTTGTGCCAGTTTCATGACATGAATCAAACCATGAAGGTTAAAAGAGTAAATGAAACACCTTGGATTATAAGTGTCTCTTTTCTTACTCCCATTGTTTTATCTCTTTCCAAAGCAAGAAATTTAAATATGTATGTAACTAAAATAGTCACAGCTCAGAATTCCCTAGAACTTAAAACTTTAACTGCTTCGGTTTACACACTTCAATTTCCTAAGTCCAATGCAAAAATAAAAAGAATAGATAAACTAAATGACTAATAGTTTCCAATGCTATAAGTTACACATGTATACTAGAATGAATATTACTCTCTTTTCTCCTGTTGCTTATGTCCCTTTGTCTACAGAAAGTGGTGAGAACTCATCCATTATGCAAGTTATAGTCCTGTAATGGAATTAATACATACATTCCCTTGAGCAAATAGGTTGATAGGGTAAAGGTCCACACATAATGTGGAAGTCTCATTTCATCTGTATAGATGCTTACTATTAAAAACACACTGCCAGGAATACCAGGATTTAATGTTATGATGATGGTGTACATAATAATGTAAGAGGAAAAACTAAAATATTTTCAGCAGAGAAAGTTCTAGTTTAAAAGATTCCTCTTACCTCTTAATTTTCTAGGGCCCAAAAAGGTAAGTCAAGCTATTACATCTTGATTGGCTGAGTAGATAAGTATTACCTTGGATTGTTGAGTATAAAAATGGGGTTTTGATTTTTCCTTCATTATCAGTCCAGCCACATTCTGCCACTTTATTAGGTTCCCCTTCTTCAGTTTTCTGGCTCTAACCCCCAAGTTTTTCACTAGCCCCAGTGGCTGCTTCTGTGAAGGAAGGAAGTGTAATGGAAGAGAATTTCAGGGCAGCCCTGTAAAGAAGTAAGTGTGAGAACTTGAAGTTCATGGGGAAATAATATCTGTCACTTTCGCCATAGGCCTCCACTGTTGCATTTGTTTAATATATAAATTGCAATACTTTAAGAGAAGATTTATTTCATTTCAAAGATTTCCTTATCCATTGCAGCTTATGGAGGATAACCTTCTGCAAATGATAGAAGATAGTCTATGTTTTGGGACAGGCAGTTGGTTTGGGGACTCAGGAGATATTCCAGAAGGAAATCTGTCATAGGGACACATGTGATAAGCCTCTCAGATACTGTGTAGGCTTAATATTTCAAAGGCCCTTTTAGGGGTGGCCTTACAAAATAATACAGGAAGGTAGTTCCAGATTTCAGATAAGATTCAGCAGGTTCAGTTGCCCTGAGGGAAATAAAGAAGTACAAGGCATTCATTTGTATAAACACAAAGTGTCTATAAAGTATTCTACAATAGATTCTGATACCTTGTCCTTATGTGTTTTGTAATAGTCTTAGTGAATTTTTGTTTTCTACTATTCTAATTGGGACCAGTTGTGGTTCATGGAAATGGTCTGATTCTTCCCTTAGAGTTATCCTTGTAGAAGATGTACGAGAATAGCATACACGTTTACAATATTCTTACTTGTCCATGTACTGTGATTCTATTTTTGTTTGTTTTAAAGCTTTCTTGTTAAAACTTTAAGTCAAAACATTGATGATTCTATATTCTAATCCTCTCATTTTTTAGTAATTCTTAATGTTTTCAGTAGTACTTATATAGGAAACTCTAATATTTCTTGAGGCATGGATATCTTTGGAGGTGATTCCCATAATTGGGAGACTCCAAAGCTGAAACCAGATACAAAATGGGTGCGGATCACCTCTCACTACTTGAGCCAAATTAAGCAGAGACAAGGTTGGATCATATATGAGCGTTTATTCTAATAATGCCAGCAGTATGGGAGAGTAGCAGGTCATCCAGAAAATTCTGCTGTAACATCTCTTGCTAGCTGGCTGATTATATATGGATAAGGAAGAAGAGCTACCTGCAAGGAGTACACGGGGCAGAATAAGGGCTGCAGGGTCTGTGTTCCCTGTGTCTCTTTCCAGGATCTTGAAGTCCAATAACAAGGTAGTTAATTTTCTATGATGTGAAAACCCAGCTCAGCCCCTTCCTGGGACAGGATAATAGTCAACATTTCTGAGGCAAACTCCCAGAGGGGGTCAGGGTCCAGGCTCAGCAACCAAATCAAAGCATTTCCTTGGTTTGTTCTCAAAATGTATTCTCTTTTCTGAATAATGGACCCAAGCAGGCTCCAAGGCGTCTCTTATCTTTTTATAGCCCTGTCTTTCTCCTTGCAGCACATCTTCCAGTTTCCCAGGGTCTGTAAGAAAGCCCCTTAGTTAGTAAGGTGAGGTGAATAATCTTTAAACAACTGTGGTCCTATTCCTATTATTTACCCTTCCCCCTATCAAAGCCTCTGCACAAACCTATTGTTGGGTACCCTAGCAAGGGCTAAGTGTCGTCTATGGAATTTGCTGCCTGTGTAAAAAGTGTTCTCAGATCCTTGTAGCCAGTGAGAAATCATGTCATCATACCTACGCTTGGTAGAGCAAACCTAACTAGATGCATAATAATTTAGTATTGAAATAATGTAAGGGAAACATGCACATGTACACACACATGCACAGATACACATGCATGCACATGCACACCAAGTGTATAGTATCAGGAAGTTAAAACCCAGTGCTTTTTGTAGCTCCCCATATTTCTTTTGTTATGGTTCACCTGTGAATGCTTATTTCAAGTTAGGTCAAAAGTGATCATGCAGTCTCCACACTGTTCCCAGCAGACATTGTCCGCAGCTGTTGTCTGGGCACTCCAGAGAGCTCCCAGTGTGCTGGTCTAGCCTCAAGCATAGCCAGGTGCCCCACACTCTCTGTGTGGTAGGAGCATGCCCAGGGCCTGTGAGTGGGTCCATCTGATGGCCTGCAGGCATTTGCTCTCAAGAGTACCCTCAGGCTGGTTTATCATTTTAGAGAGGATAGGACTTCTAAAGACAATTAAACAATACAAACTAGGAAACAATTCCCAAATTCCTCAGTCAGATCAGTAACAGGGCTGGAAACTAGTGAATCTGCATTTGGGAGGTGGACTTTGGGGGTGAAGGGAGGGCAGGGGCTCCTCAGATAGTAAGCTGGATTTGTACCTAGCGCCTTTTTGATTATTTATTCTTTTTTATTGAATTTATTGGGGGTGACACTGGTTAACAAAATTATACAGGTTTTAGGTGCACATCATCTGTGTTCACCACCCCAAGTCAAGTCTCCATCTATCACCATTTATCCTCCCTATACCCTTCTTCACTTCCCTCCACTGTCCCCCCTGCCCTTTTACCCCAGCAATCACTACCACACTGTCGTCAGTGTCCATGAGTTTTTTCTTTTTCTTTTTTGCTCAAGCCCTCTACCCTCCCAACCCCAATAGCTGTGTCCAAGTTGGCATTCTTGATTCCTAGAGGCTCAGGATGTCATCTCTTTGAAGGAAACCTTTCTGTCTTCTACAATGACCTACTCAGTAAATGTATTGATTGATTAGTATTTACCCTTAAAACTAGGTATTCTGGAATGAAAATGCAAAGTTCAATGATAATCAGGTCATGAAAAAGCTTCTTAGGGTTCCTGGTCACCCATGTACTTCTCGGGCTGAGGACCTCTGTTTCGATAAACACTATGGTCTCCATCTCTGAGATAGGACAGTATTTTGTATTGTGATGTTATCAGCCTCCATGAGAGATAGGGTGTTGCAAGAGGCTCCAAAGGCCTCCTAATCAGAAACCTGGCTTTATTCCTCAGGACCTATCAGGGGGAGGAATTGTTTCAATGCTAATAATGCTTCTAGCATATTTTGTCATGTATCTTAATGCTTGTGATGGTTATTATTGATATTTATATTTGAACCTATAGTATGGACCTTTTCAGGTTAGAAATCAGTAGTCCTATTATTTGTTACTTATCTTAAATTAATGGATGTGTACAAGTTTTATGAGATTTGCTAATTGAGATTTTATTTAGTTATTGGAAAGCTATTACCCCTCAGTTAATTATACCTACACTTACTTTGTTAGCATGCCATAGTTTAAGTGGGTATATATTTTGCTCTATTAACCAGGTTCAGATCTCTGTTGTGCAGGTCACATATTCTTTCTTATATTGGGTAATGGAGCAACTGGATATGTTGGTTGGTGGAAGAATGGGATCACGGCACAGAGGGCTAGTCCTCGGTGACCTGTAAGGGGTTGGCATGCAGTCGTGTAACATTTTTGTTGCATCTTTTGTTTTCACAGTGAGAGAAAAACGCAAGAGTCTCTTCATTAACCATGTAAGTGAAACTGTACCTGTGACCTTCAGAATGACTGTATAGTCAAGAGAGCTTAAATAACTGTCTGGGATGGGTGAAAATGGTTCATGTATTTTGTCGATACTTGGGAGAATGTGAAGAATATGGCAGTGTCCTTACGGTTTGCAATTGGACAAGCATGGCCGGTATTTATCCACTGTCCCAAATGTTTTTCCAGAAGCCACAGACTGATGTTGTTTATGGGAAGGTGTGTGAACAATACCACAGCAAACACCACATGGGTCCAAATGAAAGCTACTTCTTTTGAATTTCTGATCCTTTTTTTCTTCTATTCCTACCCCAGATTACTCTTTCTCTCTCTGTAACTCAGTTTCATTTGAATAAACACATAATTGTTTTCTATGAGGCTGTATTCCTCCATACACTTTCCTTTCCCTAATTATTGTTTATAAATCCAATAGAATGTGTATGTTCTCTTGATTCTCAAAGAAAGGATAAACTTGACAACAGTTTAATTTTAAAGAGTTTAAAAAGATTTAGCTCTAGACTTTTGGCCATTCTGAGCGGTATATTCTTTCCCTGCTTGCCAGGCATCAAGCGTTCCATTGTGATCATTTATCCTTCCTTGAGCAGCATGTACGACTGGCTGGCTCCATATGCACTCCTTCCCCCTCCACTCGCACCCACCATGGTGCCCCAGCTTGCACCCCTGTGAAGTGTGGAGGGTGGAGTTCAAGAACATTATAGCCATCCCTTCCTGTCCCTCTAAATACATACCTCTTTCTTTAGAACAAGCTATCTCTATGAGGTATGGAATGATGAAGGAGGTAAATTACCAAAATAAGTATGCTATAAATTCTCATAATGAAAACCAGAATGAGTATTTGACCTTACAAGGGTTTGTCTAAGGATTTCTAGATTGTATGCAATTAAATATTTATAGATCTTGAAGTACTTGGCACTGCAGCTATGTGTTAGAAAGACTTAAAGCTGTAATATTATCTTCCCTGCCCTTTGAAAATGTGGACAAAATGCCGTTGTTAAGAAATTAATAAGGTAGGTGCATGCAAACTAATTATAGCACCATATAAAGATGTCGATGTTATTGTTATTGCCCATTAGAATATTGATAAATTCTATTTAATTTTCCGAGTTCTGTATCAGAACTGATGAAAGTCTTTCTGGTATTTTGAGTATGGATATATTTTTTCATAATTAATGAAGACCAGAATTCCCAGGATGGAGTGTATTCTGTTCTGCTCCATTTGAGAATCCTGCTTTAGAGGGTTTATTTCTGCCTACTATATGTGAAAGGGAGAGGAGCAGATTTCTTGTAAAATGGTATCTTTTCAGTTTATACTCTTCACTTGGTCAGCCAGAGAAGTCAAGGAATGTAGTAAGCTTGATCCAGGAACTGAAATGTAAAAATTTTTTTAATTCATGAGAGAAAGGGAGGAAGGAAGGGGGTTGGGGGAAAAGGCATTGATTTGTTGTTCCATTTATTTATGCATTCATTCATTGATTCTTGTATGTGCCCTGACCGGGGATCAAACCCGCAACGATGGCGTGTCACGATGATGCTCTAACCAACTGAACTACCTGGCCAGGACAAGAAATTTTAAATCTTGCACCCTAGCCAATTTGGCTCAGTGGATGGAATGTCAGGTTAGATTCCGGTCAAAGGCACATGCCTGGGTTGTGAGCTTAATCCCCAGTAGCAGCATGCAGGAGGCCACTGATCAATAATTCTCTCTCATCATTGATGTTTCTATCTCTCTTTCCCTCTTCCTTCTTCTCTGAAATCAATAAAAATATATATCCTAAACCTTGCTTTTGCCTCTTTGGGAGATTTACTTTTAATAGAACATTAATTTATTGAGCAACCGATATGTAGTTATGTAAGTACCAATAAAATGTGCTTGGAGGGTGTGAAAGAAGCTTCAGTTAAGGTTTTAATCTCAGTGAGATTTTAAAACTCCAATAAGGTTAAGGAATCCAACTTTTACTTTGAAGTCATTTCAGACTTACAGGAAAGTTGCAACAATAATGGAGTACAGGATTTTCACACCTCACTGAGGAGCCCTAGATACTTTGGTTCCCACACCATTCATTTGACTTGACACAGTGGATGTTCATATGGGAGAGCTGTTTTGTTATGTCCTCTCTTCTTAATATTTTTCTTTTTTTCAGAATGTCTAAAAATTATAATGCTATACATTCGAAAATGTTGATACAGATGTCAGTTCCTTGAGTGTCTGGTTACATGTATGGAGGGCTTTCTCTTTTCTTACACTTTCCTATTACACTTCATTCTATCACTCTTGTTATGAGGCACAAATAGAGTGTAATATAAAGTGTGGAATTATTTGGGAAACTACATTGTCCTTGTTAAGGCACCCAAGTGAAGGTCACTGAACAGATTTGATGACTTGTCCTACAAAATGCCTGTTCTCAATGGGCGTTCCTGTGTTTGAAGCCCTAGTCCAGCCGTGGGCAAACTACTGCCCGCGGGCCGGATCCGGCCCATTTGAAATGAATAAAACTAAAAAAAAAAAAAAGACCGTACCCTTTTATGTAATGATGTTTACTTTGAATTTATATTAGTTCACACAAACACTCCATCCATGCTTTTATTCCGGCCCTCCGGTCCAGTTTAAGAACCCATTGTGGCCCTCGAGTCAAAAAGTTTGCCCACCCCTGCCTAGTCTTTTGTGTGTGGTATGAGGATCTTATCTCTGAATCAGCCAGCACATATTCTTGGCCAAGCTGCCTGGTTTTCATATTTCTGAGAGACTGCTGTGGGAAGGAGCAGTTCTAATTTGACCTCATCTGTTTAGGGACCCATCTCTTCCTGTTTGAGCTCAATGGACGCCTCACCCTCCTCACTATGTCATTTTATTTTTTGCTTTATTGCTCCCTTAACTCCTCAGTTTTCAACTTCATCACCTTGCTTAGGGACTTCTGGAGCAGAGAGAGGAAAGAAAAAAAATCATAGTCTGAGAGTGCTAACAGTTTGTCAGAAAAGCCCTGTAAGAATCAGACTCTTCTACCCTTACTCTTTAAGTAAAGGCTTTAATCAGAGCATCTGTGTTATGGTTTGTTCTTTTACTTTATATATGTTAATAACCTTTATTTGGAAAAATTTCAAAGTTATGGGACAGTTATAATAATATAGAAAATTTCCATTTATCCTTTATCTAGATTCACCAGTGTTTTATCATTTTTACCTCATGCTCTGATTACATTTCCTATATTATTTCCTATATTATTTTTTTCTGAATTGTTTGGAGTAGTTTGCCTTCATTCTGCCCTTTACTTCCCAATATTCTCCACTGGGTTTCCGAAGACAAGGATATTCTCTGTATAAACACAATATTGTTACCAAAATCCATAGTTTAACATTGATACTGTTCTTTTTAATTGACTGTTCATATTCCAGCTGTTTAAATTAAGTGGTCCCATAATGTCCTGTGTAGCATGATACTCTGGTGCTGGTTTTTTTAAAATTATTATTTTTATTTTCATTTCAGAGAGGAAAGGAGAGGGAGAGAGAAACAGAAGCATCAATGATGAGAGAGAATCATTGATGGGCTGCCTCCTGCATGCTCCACACAGGGGATTGAACCCACAACTCGGGCATATGCCCTGATGGGGTATCGAACCGTGACCTCCTGGTTCATAGGTTTATGCTCAACCACTGAGCCACATTGGTCAGGCATCTGGTGCTAGTTTTAATTCAGGATCACATGTGGCATTTAGTTGATGTGCCCCTATGTCTCCTTTAATCTGGAGAGACCCTCAGACTTTCTCTCTCTTTCATGCTGTTGATATTGTTGAAGAATGCAGGGCCAGGTGTTTTGTTAACAGAATATTTCTCATTTTGGATTCGGGTCAGCACTTCTGGCCAAAATATGTCATGGAGTACTTCCTTGCCCTTATTCGTGTATCAACTCTGGAGACATGCTATATCCAACTGACCTCATTGGTGATGTTGATTTTGATCACCTGACAAGGTGCTGTCCAGATTCTCCATTGTGTATTGACTAGTTTTCATATTACAACTAATGAGCAGTCTATGAGCAGACACTTAAGACCATGCAGATATCCTGTTTCTTATTCCCATCCTCAAATTAGCATCTATTGATCATTCTTGCCTGAACCAATCTCTGTATTTTCATTGCAAATGGTAATTTTTTAGCTTCCATCCCTAAACCCTTATATTTGGAAGTCTCATTCTGCTCTAAGAGCCCTTTCTTCCCGTCCAACCAACCAACAATCCATCATCCATCCATCCATCCTTCCATCCATTCATCTTTATATGGACTTGTGGAAATCTTTTTTTTCAGTGATTTACATATAGTTCATTGGTTGTCCTTAATTATTTTGGTGCTCACATTGTCCTAGATTTGGCTAGTAACAGTCTTTGCACACTGGCTCTGTGTTCTCATGGCATGGCCCCACTTTTTTTTTTTTTTTTTCTCTCTTCCTTGTTTTTTGGCACAAGATATTCCAGGCTCAGCTTGTATTTCCCTGGGTCAGCCCTGGAATCAGCCATTTCTCCAGGGAGCCCTGATTCCTTTTCATGACAAACAGTGATAGAAAACCAGATCTGGACTCCGTATATACTCATTGCTACTGGAGTGTCATTGCTTCTAGGCCCATTTATATGTAGGAAATAGGCATTTTAGAAATCATGAATTCTTACTGACAACCTAATTTCCAGTTCCATTCCATCCCATAGAGTATTTTTTTTTTGTCTTTGGTCTTTGACTATTTTGTACCCTTCTATAAAAAAATTTATTTTTAAAAACAGCTTTTACCATAAAATGGTTCTTAGTATATTCCCAGAGTTGTGCAGCTATCACCATAGTCAATTTTAGAACATATTCATCATCCCAAAAAGAAACCCCATGCCCATTAGCAGTCACACCCCATCCCCTTCCCCTAGCCCCTGGCAACCACTACTCTACTTTCTTGTCTCTTTGGACATGTCTCTTCCAGATATTTCATATAAATGGTATCATACAATATGTGGCCTTTTGTGATTGGCATTTTTCACTTAGTGAACATTTTCAGGGTTCATCTGTTTTAGAATTAGAACTTCATTCCTTTTTATGGCCAGATAATATTCTGTTGTACAGGTATGCACATTCTGTCTAATTCATTCATCAGTTGATGGACATTTGGGTTGTTTCTACCTTTTGGCTATTGTGAATAATGGTGCTATGGGCATTATTATATATGTTTTTCTATGGACATGTTTTCATTTCTTTTAGGTATATGCCTAAGAGTAGAGTTGCCGGGTCCTACGGTCACTCTATATTTAACATTTTGAGAAATTGCCAAATTGTTTTCCAAAATAGCTGGTCTTTAGCTTTTAATATTTTGTTTGTAGTTCAATGAATTCAATTTTTTTAACTGATCAGTAATAAGATATTTGTTTCTTCAAAGCACAACTCTTTTTTTTTTTTTACTTCCGTTGTTAAAAATTTTAAACTTTTCCCAAGGAAAGAAATAACCTTCTAGAACCAGTAAATTTTTGACCAATATAACTGCATTCATAGGGAATTTCGAATGGATGTTGCTGAAGAACAATGTAGTGTAGCAATAACACTTTATTAGGAGTTGAGTGGCCTGAATTATGATTCTTCTGATACTTCTTTGCTATTGATGCCAACTTACTGTCACCTGGTAAAGTGCTTTAATTATATCACCTGCAAAGAGGACAATACCACTTGCCTCCCCATCTCAAAGGGTAGTTATGAATAGCAATGGAGATGGGATATGGTTAAGACCCTTAAACATTTGCATTGTGCAAATATTTGACATATTTGTATTTCTGTGACTGTTTACTAATTATGTAGAAGAGAGAGTGCTAAAGGTAGGAAAGAAACTTGAGGTTTTTTTTACATTCTGGGGCCAGTCTAACTCATATTTGAGCCTTTCTGTAAATTAAAAATTTTAAGACTTATACTTAGATAAACATCTGCCCTACCTTATCCCCAGCATTCTGGAATAAGTTCATTTCCCATCTCACCCTACCCCCAAAACTACAGCATGGAATACATATGCTGGCCGATCGGGGCTGGGCCAGCTGCGGGGAGGGGCCGAGGGCGATTGGCTGATGGGCCCCGCCCCTTAATGGGGTGGGGGGGCCGATTGGGGGGTCAGTGTCCAGGGGAGGGGCTGTGGGAGTTTGGCCGGCCACCCCCACCCCCAATTGGTGTGGGGGGGCTGATCAGGGGCGGAGCTGGCTGGGGGAAGGGGCCGTGGGCCAATCGGGGTGGTGGGGGCTGTTTGGGGGTGGGGCCAGCTGTGGGGAGGGGCTGTGGGCAGTGGGCTGGCCGGCCCCACCCCCTACTGTGGTAGCGGGCAGAAATCAGGAGCAGGGCCGCTATAGAGAGGATCTGCAGGCCGATTGGGGGTGGGGCCGGCTGGGTGGAGGGGCTGCAGGAGGTTGGCTGGCCAGCCCCGCCCCCTGCTTGGGTGTGGGGGCCATCGGGCAGGGCCGGTGGCAGAGGGTAAGTGCTGTGGGGGGCAGGGGAGAGGGTAGGCCTGCTGTCCTGCCCTTGATTGGGGTGGGAGAGGCCGATCAGGGGCGGAGCTGGCCGGGGGAGGGGGGGGGCCGAGGTGCCACGGGAGGTTGGCTGACTGGCCCTACCCCCTGATCGGGCTGGTTCGCTGGTCACAGTGGGCATCATAGCCACGGGTCGTTCCAGTCATCATGGAGTTCTGGTCGCTGGCTTTTTATATATATAGATGACAGCATGCATGACACAACAGAGTAAAATTTTACCTCAAAATTGGCATTTCCTAGTGTTTGTCTTTGAGACCCGATGTTGGTTTATTTTTCTATTTTCAGAGAGTAATGATTTTGTTCACTTCTGTTCTTAATTCCATGGCTATTTGCTTTTCCTGCCCTTTCTTCTTTCCTCCTGTAAGAAATTGAACCTGCTAAAAGCTATTTTGTCTTCCTTTTTCTTTCTATGGAATATTAGTTTGTTAACACTTTGCAGTCAAAGAGGAGTTTTTCTTTTATTTACTTTGTCCTTTTTATCTTTGTGTCTCTGAGCTCATGGTGGTGTTGGAAGGATATGATGCAACTTTCCTTTCTCTTAGCCCTGGTGTCATCTACATGTATGTCCTTCCCCACTATGAGTGCTCTGGGATTGCACAGGGGAATTTCACAGAATGTTCCTTGTGTCCACTCCTTATTAGCTGTGTAACTTTTTAGATGTTTCCTTGTTTGTAAAATGAGGAAAATACCCCCACCTGCCTCATGGTTTACTGAGACTGTGTACCGCAATGTACGGGAGGTAGCAGGTGGTAACATTGGGCACTGCCACCTCTTTTTTTTTTTAACATATTTTATTGATTTTTTTACAGAGAGGAAGGGAGAGGGATAGAGAGTTAGGAACATCAATGAGAGAGAAACATGGATCAGCTGCCTCCTGCACAACCGCCACTGGGGATGTGCCCGTAACCAAGGTATATGCCCTTGACCGGAATCGAACCTGGGACCCTTTAGTCCACAGGCCGACGCTCCATCCACTGAGCCAAACCGGTTAGGGCACTGCCACCTCATTTTCACTTCTGTCTCTGCCCCATGCATGTTCTGTGCGCATCAAGCCCTCAGTTAATATTAATAAAGGGAAACTGGTGCAGATTTCGTCTGTGCACACACAGTTCTATCTTTAATCAGGGTCATGATTTGCTCTCCTCTGAATAAATTTTTTTTTTAAATTATGCAGCATTCATTTTTGGAGATTTTATTGATGTAATATTTTTTTTTTACAAACATTTAAAACTTCTTTTCCTCTAGTAATATTATCTCATTTTTTAATGCTTTATTTTTATTTGATCCTATTGAACCCTAAGAAATGGTAGGACAACTTTACTCAACCATTGAAAATGAGAAGTTAAAGTGTAGAAACTAAGTGTTAGAAGTGACTTCATACTTATTGAGCATGGTTCTGTGCTCAGCACACCACTTGTTATCCCATGCAGTCCTTACAGCACCACAATGAGGGGTAGCCTTTGCTCTCCATATTTTACAGATGGAAGGTACTGAATCTGCAGGAGGTAAAGCACAAGGCAACCTTATAACTTGTTGTCCAAATCAGGACACTAATGAGTGTGAAAGGGGGTGCTGATATTGTTTACTTCAGGGCAACACGGGCAAACTAGGATTGCCCCAGCAACCCAGAGCATGTGATCATCCTACTTAAGGAACTTGCCCAAGTTCACATAGCTAATCAGTGGCAGAGCTACATTCGGAACTCTAGGCTTTCTGACTCCAACCCATGTTCTAGCCCAACTTGTCTTGAAATGTCTCGTCCATATTAGCTAATTCCCTGCAGGGTCACAGAGAGCCAGCCATTGCTCCACTGAGGTGTGTCCTAAACATGTCAGCATTTCACTGACCAGTGGCATGGGCCCTTGCTATGAGCTCCTGTTTGCCAGCTTGACATGGCATGCTCCTTTCTGCTGAGGCTGTGCTGTCATGACCAGTCAAAGACCAGCTAGCCCATGGAGGCAAGCTTCCTGTGTGATGGCTGTGGTTTGGGCCAAAAAGGCTCTCTGGTCCCTGGATGAAGCTGCTTTGTGTTTGCTGATTCAAGAAATTTATCCAGTTTACCTCCAAGAGACTTGGAGTCTAGATCCTAGAGAACAGAGACGAGTGAGCTGGAAATGGCAGCGGAGATTGGTCAGTACTGTAGAAGTCACAAAAGCCTAAGAAAGAGCACCTGGAAGGACCCTCGGCCCAGATGGCAGGAAGGAGTCCCGAGCAAGGGCTGTCAACAAGGTTCTAGGTTGAGTTGGGGTCAGAGAAGGTAAAGGGCCTTTGGGGTATTGTATGAAAAGATCTGGGAGAACATGGCGTAAGTGAAGAACTATAGTTAGAAAGGTATGTATTTGGTGTCACACAAATATGCCTTTTGAGCTCTGGTGTCTTAGATTTGATCTTGGGAACATTACTTCATTTCTCTGGACTCTTGACTCTTAAATGGGAATTCTACTTACCTTCCTAGGGGTTTGTGAGTTGTAAATGAATACACGTAAAGTATTCAGAACACTATTTTTTTTTTTTTTAGTGATGTAGATTTCAGATCAAGAGGTTTACATTCTATGAATCTTGTAGTTCTGACATTCAACAAATGAGTTAAGCCCAGATGATATTTTAGAGTGATGACATACCCTGAAAATAAAAATCTTTTATAACTTAATACTTATGATTTTTATTCAATTTAGAAATAAGAGTTTAAAAGTTGAGTTGGCATACCCTGGCAAAGTGAGGGCTTTGGCACACCAACCCTTAGTACTGGGAGGCTCAGGCTAACATCTGGGCAATCCCAGGCCAAGACTGGCCAGCCCCTCAGTGGGGCTGATTTCAGGTTAATCTTCTGAACCTTAGGTACTATGTGCCCAGGGTTGTTCCTGCCCTGCAACTCACGATGGTAGTGTCTTAGAATGTGAAGGGTTATAGAGTATGCTCACTAGAGTGCATCACTCAGCTCCTCTCCTTGACTCTGTTCACATTTTAATCGTGAAGAAATCAGAATAGTTGAAACCATACAATAATAGAAGTGAATTATTATTGTCCTTTTGCTGCTTTTTTTGGGATTATTTCCAAAGTTATCCTGTATCTCCAAAAATTCATTAACATCTGTTAATTACTGAATTATAGTGGGGCCTTGACTTACAAGTTTAATTCGTTCCATGATGGAGCTCGTAACTCAAATTACTCGTATGTCAAATCAAAAAGTGAACGAGTGAGACACATGATGCTGGGCTGATGTTGTGGCGTTCACTGTGACGTTCGCTGCGCCAACTAGCGGTGGGGTATCTGAAGCTGGCTCGTAACCCGAATTTTAGCTCGCAACTCAAAGCAAAAAATCGGCCGAGAGACGGCTCGTATCTCGAAAAACTCGTTAGTTCGGACACTCGTAAGTCAAGGCCCCACTGTATTGTGTTAAACTTATCTGTTGAGGTTTTGTTTGTAGTAGATTTTACACTAGTAGGGAAAATTTCATGAGAACTTTTAAAAACTTGCCTCCCATATTAATAGCTATTATTAGCTTCTGATATTTTAGTGTGTCTTACATGATTTCAATGTGGTTATTATAAGAGCTTAAAAAAAGAAAGAATTTTTAGTGCCTTAATAGTGTCTTAGTGAGAATGTTGTGATCAATTTAATAGGTATGAAAATTGACATCCAAGTTGTAACTTCAACTTACAAGCCTTCTTTGCGCCTTTCCTTACATAGTGCACAGACACACTATGTGAAGATCATCCATTGATACTCTTTTGCAAAGTATCAGATAATCTTCCCTTTAAAAGATAACTTTGCCCTAACAAAGGAATACTTTTTTTTTTTTAACATCACCTCTTGAAATTCAAGTAGATTAACCAGGAGATTCTAAATTAACATTGGCTGCATTTTCCATTGCCCCCAAATACTCTGTACCCCAAGAATAGAGTACAGTAGAGTCTTGGTGCATAAAACCAGGACATTCCCTTAATTGGGAGCTTTTGTTAGTGTAATTAGCAGTCTGCTTGTTTCACACAGGCTCCAGGGCAGCTGATTTTTATGGATTCTGCACTCTGATGCTTGATAGCAAGAGTACTGTTCTTCCAATGAAGGGCGTTTGGGACTATGTGTGGTGACTTTTATATGTGGAAGAACAAGGAATTTCATCGTAAGAAGAAAGTGTTTTTATATTGTTCTTGCTGGGTAGTATTCACATTTCTTGCTAAGACATTTTTCCTTTGTGATCTGAAGTTTAAGGGGATGATGTTCTTTGGAAGAATTTTGAGCCCTGTTTAATTGTTACTGTCTTGTCGCCATTGTTTTCCAGCATCCTCCAGGACAAATAGCAAGGAAATACAGCTCCTGCTCCACTATTTTCCTAGACGATAGCACAGTCAGTCAACCAAACCTCAAGTATACAATTAAATGGTGGGTATACAGATTTTTGCTTAAATGAATGCTTTTTCTATTCCTAACTGGTTGGTTGTGGGATCTGGCAGGGGGAGGCCATTGACTATGGGAAATCTTTTTAAAATGTGATTTTGGTAGTTAAAATGTGGGGTGTTCAAAATATTTGTTAATATTACCAGTTAGGTAAAGAGACCAAATTTTGAAATTATTTTAAATATAAATTAAAGCATATTTTTTATTTTTGTGCATACTTTCTACCTTCCCACTTTTTATTAAGGCTATCCTTGCATGACTCTGCTAATATTTTACCTTCAAAATAAAATGAGATTCCACTTTAAGACTTGGGGATACAGTAGAAAGCAGGCCTGACATAATTGAAAGTGTCCTTGCCCACAATCGAGATCTGAGGTCTGACCTCGGCTCTGTCACCAAGGGGTGAGGGTTTGGATAAGACCCTTCTTTGGGGGATCTTATTTTCAAGTGGGGTTTAAGGGAGGAAGGGGAGTCTTGACATAAAATCCTTCCCATGTTGGGCTTCAGTTTTTATGTTTTAAAATGGGAGGTAAGAAGGAAGGAACACTGGTTTTTCCTGTAATGTTCCCACTAGCATTTGAAACAGATCACAGAGAACCTGATGTGCCAGGGTCTGTGGTCTTCAGCTCATCTGTGAAAAATCTGGGGTATTTTACCTCTATATTTAAGAAAATACACATTTAACAACAGTGCATAGTAGTGTTTGAGGTAAGTGTTTACATTGCTATTAGGAAGTATTCTATCTCAGTGGGCCAGATTTTCTGGCTTAGAAGTCCTATTCTGAATGTTACCACATGTGACAATTAGTCACAGCCTCAATCAAGCAGTGGGGACTGTCATGGTCTTCTGTGGACACTCCAGGAGGAAGGTAGAAGTTTGACCACTTGGAGAGAGGCTGCCTTCTCTGTTGTGGGGTTGGTATTTCTAGGATCTAAATGGAAATGAGGCTTCTTCCCTCAATACCTTGGTGTTAAGGGCGTGGTAAATGAAGAGTGGGCATAAACCAACCAGTGGGCAGAAACCCAAACAGTCAGCTACTATAGATGGGAAGAGGTGTGCATATGAAAGCTCCACAACACTTCCTGCCCTGAGCCTAGACTTACTGCTGGGAAATGGGAAGTATAGCATTTCCTAGAGTAAATGATTAGCAGTTGTGGAGAGGAGTGGAAAGCCCTGAACATCCATGCACTATGTGGCTGTTGGCATCTGCTCAAGCTCTGGAGCCCAGAGCGAAAGCCACTAACTTCCTTTAATCCTGGAATCATCTTCATGGGGAGAGCAAGGCAGAGTGGAGCGGAACATGCCTCCCCTTTAGGGCCAGTGCGAGCTCTTGGGATTTACAAATGGATCTGAATCAGTTGCTCAATGGTTCATCCTTGGATGACTTAAAATCACCATTGGTTGTAACATGGACTCCCACTTAGGAGTGGGCAGGGAAACTGGATGACAATTTGATACTTTAGTGTCAAGTGTGAGAGGTGCAATCACCAAAGTTACAGCTATGCATCCTTTAAATCAGTGGAATCAGCTTTGGCTGTGCCTGGGAGTCACCTGGGAGCTTAAAAACACACTGACGTTTGATGTCTCACCCCACAGATCCAGTGTATGGATTTTTAGCCCCTCTAGGACAGTGGTCGGCAAACTCATTAGTCAACAGAGCCAAATATCAACAGTGCAACGATTGAAATTTCTTTTGAGAGCCAAATTTTTTAAACTTAAACTATATATAGGTAGGTACATTGTTATTAACTTAATTAGGGTACTCCTAAGGCTTAGGAAGAGCCACACTCAAGGGGCCAAAGAGCCGCATGTGGCTCGCGAGTCGCAGTTTGCCGACCACGGCTCTAGGAGATTCTAATAGGCAGCCAAAGTTAAGGACCCCTGATAAAAGTGGACAGCTTCTTTCCCCTCCCTAAAGTTCCCTTGAAAGTTTTAAATAAAATGTTTTAAATAAACTGTAGGTTAATACATGGAGGGAAAAGAAGCTGAAAAGCTAGACCAATTAAGAAGCCTGACTTGAGACATAGCAGCGTGGATACTGTGGCTTCCCTGATCCAAAAGACATTTTCTCTGCACCACCCAAATTTCATATTCCTTTAGTCAGTAGTTTAGTTGTTTTAAAAAGTGCCCTGTTTAAAAAATGTACATGTTGGACCTGGGAGCCCTGAAAATATAAGGGGGTAGGGAAGATGCTAAGTCTGAATGCTCTCATCTTCTAAAATTTTGCCTAAACCTTATCCTACTCCTGTCTTGGCTCCCTCCCCCTAGTCATTAAAATTGATTACACACTCATTAATACAATAGTAGTTCAACTTTATTGTGGACATGGTGAGCATTTGTGGGCTGAACTTGCTTCTTGAAAACCAAGTATTCTTTTGTTTTTTTGAGAAAATTCTCTGAGTTCTAAACAACCAATTTATATTTTTATTTTTAAAAGAAAATGCTTCTGTAAATTGGTGAAATGCCAAAATGAGGAAACATATTTACAAATTTTAGGTTACTAAATGGGGGGAAGGTTGGGTGCTATTCTAACAGTGAAAGAAAAGCCTAAATACAAAAAGTTTGGGCCCTCTCTCTGTGTTCATTTTTTTTCATAGGCGTGATTTCTTTCTCTCTTTTTTTTTTCCTTTAATATTTTTTAAAATTGATTTTAGAGAGAGGGAAGGGAGAGGGAGAGAGAGAGAAAAGCATTGATCGGCTGCCTCCTGCATGACCGCCACCAGGGATCAAGCCCTGAAACCCAGGCATGTGCCCCGACCAGGAATCGAACCCACCATCTCTTGGTGCATGGGATGGCACTCAACCAACTGAGCCACACCAGCCTGGCCATAGGCATGATTTCTTGTTGGAGAATTTGGTTTTCCTATCTTTCCCCTAAATACCAATACCTCCGCCAAATCCTATAAGGAACAAAGGGGTGTTGATCAAGGAAAAGGTGTTGGGGGATGGGGCACATTTATACAGCTGGCCAATAGTACATGGCCCTGGGCCTTTGAGCATCAGAGAGCACTACTTACCCACCTGTCTTTATCTCTGTGACTCAGCATCTCTTGATTTTCAAAGGTCTTAGGATCCTCACATGCTTTGCTGATTTAGTTCTAGGTAAGAAGACAAGTACAGTGCCAATTATTACAATCTATTCTGTTTTCTTGGTCAAGAAAATAGCATTTCTTTCTTCCTAGTTTTGTGGCCAAAGCATTTAAGTAAAACCTTTGATCCAAATATACTTTTGGTTTGGTCCCTGCCCATCTACAGTGAAACCTCACCACTTTCTGAGGATGTGGCAGAACTGACTAGGCCTCCAAAGCTAGACATTTGGAGTGGAGCCTGACACCTGAAATTGATTAAGTTTTCAGCTGTCTGCCTTTTGCCCCCAGCAATCACTTTCTTTCAAGTTAACCAACGAAACTGCCACAGGGAGCTGGACTGTACATGCATTCTCAGCTTGATTTTCTCGCTTTTTAGGATATGACCCCGGAGTGGAAATTGTCCTTCAGAGTGGCTCTATTTTTCTCGGAAGTCTGAGACCACAATAATGTCCTATCTTGTTTTTGGCTCTGGAGGTTTGGGTCCCTGAAGATTTTCACTCAATCTACAGAAGCCAGTAGACCTCTTGAGATGGAAATATTGATAGGGGAATCACAATAATAATAACTTTAGTTTTAGAACTTTATATTTGAGATAATGCTTTTATATATTCCATTTGTTATAATAACAATTCTGTGATGTAGGTTGAATTGTCCTAATTTTATAAATGAGGAAATGAAGGCTCTGAGAGATGAATGAACTGTAATAAATGAAGGAGCCAGATTTGAACCCAGGTTGCTTTGATTTCCAGTTTAGTGATAGTTTTCCTGTGTCACACTCCCTCCCAGGGGAAACAAGAACCATTTTTTCTTCAATCAAAGTGACTAAACTAATCACTTCAAGCCCAATCGTATGAAGCTTTCAGCTTAAATCTTAACATTAGATTAGAAGAGCAATCACTACAGCATGAAAAAAACAGTATTTTCTTTTTTCCAGGTGCATTGTGGTAGAATGAAAGGGCACAAAACCATTATACAAGCCAGAAATCCTGGCATCTGGTGTCTGAGCCCAAATTCTCTCATTTATAAAATAGAATAGTAACATGTATTTTTTCATGTATGTGAAAGCACTTTGAAAGCTATATTATTATTTTTAAAAATTCTGAAGCCTTTTTACTTCAATTACAATTCTTTCATGAGCTTAGATTCTTTTCAAAATATTAGGAGAAAGAGAATATATTACTATTTGCTCCTGAATGGTTTTTTTTAAAAAAAAATATATATTTTATTGATTTTTTACAGAGAGGAAGGGAGAGGGATAGAGAGTTAGAAACATCGATGAGAGAGAAACATCGATCAGCTGCCTCCTGCACACTCCCTACTGGGGCTGTGCCCGCAATCAAGGTACATGCCCTTGACCGGAATCAAACCTGGGACCTTTCAGTCTGCAGGCTGACGCTCTATCCACTGAGCCAAACCAGTTAGGGCTGCTCCTGAATACTTTTAACAGTTAGCTGAAATTATTTGAATGAATAGATCTGGAGAGAAATTTGGAGGAATATACATTTTCTTGTGATACAGTGAGATTTGCTATTGTCATGTTAAGTTATTGGTAAATCTCTGAGCTAGTGGAATCCAGCATGCATGCCTAAGTTTCTTAAGTGGGTGCCTTGGATGGCAGTTTCTGTGCTCTGAGACCCAGAACGCAATCTGATAAGACTAGTTACCTCTGTTCTTGGTAGCTTAATAAATGAATTTTGGCCTCTTCAGTAAATTTTAGAGTTAAAAAGAAAATAGTGGTAGGAGCAAACAAACAAAAATAGTGAAAGGAGCTAGTCAGTTTACAAAAGAGGAAATTTTAAAAATTGGCCAGTTGATAGCAATAAGCCTGCCAACTTGATAGGTTATGAAAGAAACTCAAATTGAAAACAGGTACACCATTTTTTAACCTACCCTGTTAGAGAACATTTTGTCAAAACATATAAGGTGAATATTAGCACGGGTGAGGTAAAACAGACACTGGTGGGGAAGTCTACTGGTATAGATTTTTGCAAAGATATTTGGCAGTGTATGTGGGGAGCCCTACAATTATGAATGACTTTAGACTGAGTAATTGCAATTACAAGATGTTCTTTTATGGAAATAATGTACACAGGTTGCACACATATTTATCTCAGAATATTTATTATGCTGTTAATTATAATTGCAAAGTATTAGAAACAAATGTTCACTAGGAGGGGAATGGTTAATAAATTATTCAACAACTATATGATAGAACATAACCATTTAAAATCATGTTTTTAAAGACTATTTTAATTGTAAGGAAAATGTTAGTGAGAATAAAAGTAGGACACAAACCTATTATATATAATGTATAGAATCTATGTATCTCAAGCTAATAGTCATCTTTGGGCAAAAGGATTATTTTTACTTATACTTTCTGTGTTTTCTAAAATTTTCATCTTATGGATATAATGCATTTTATAATCAAAAAGGGGAATGTCTTCATTAAATTAAGATCTTTTAAAATGTAAAATAAAATTTAAAGATTGTATAACAAATAGGAGTTGCAGTACCATTTCAGCAAGTGAGTGAATAAGTAGACCGATTGCCATGAGGTTGTTGATTTAAGGGAAAAAATATCAAACCCCTGTGAGTGATAGTCACATTTTTCTGGTAGTTACAAAGAAACCACTACTTTTCTAAAATAGTAGGTACTGATTTGGAGATTTCTAAAGGTGTTTAATTTGTACCACCTGTATTTGTACGTAGTGCTTGTATTTTACAAGTGAGGAAAGCTTAAGATTTCAGGTAGTAAGAGAAATTTTTAAATATCACTGAAGTTTCGGTATTTCTGAAAAAGATTTAATAATTTCTAGGAATGAGTACCAGATTGATTTATTTTAAAGAGACCATTTTTAAAATCAGCATTCTGACTTAAATGGGACTGTTCAGATGGATTGTTTGACTTTTACTTAAATTTAAATATCAGACTGATGTCAGATAATACATAACATCTTGAGTATGCTTATGAAACATTGAACTGCATTTTATTTTACAGTGTAGCTCTCGCAATATATTATCACATCAAAAACAGGTATGTGGATGATTAATTTTGTGCTAAAAACATTACATTTTATGTTTTTTGTTCTTTTCCTATTATTTTCTTGTTGCTTTGGCCTTTAATTTTCATAGATTTCTAAAATTAGTATAATTTACCAAAACTTCTCAGGTAAGTGCTGAATTGCTTCCAATTCAAAGAAAATCAGATGGGTGTCTGTGTTTGAAGTTAGCAAAACAAAGCAAAGCTTCTTGATAATATTTAGCCTCCTCTTTACTCTTCATTTCCTGAATAATTTGTTTAAACATTCTATCTTTTATAAACTATTATTTAAAAAATTTACTGTATGCTACATTAACATGAAAAATAATGTTTAGTATTTTAATTTAGTAGAAGAAATTTTGGGTTGAATTTAGACATAAATTACATTAATGGTTTAGAAACCTCTCTGACATGAGTATGAAGATTGTTCAGTTAATTTAATAGGGAATCAGAGAAAAATCATTTAAGAATATACCATTAACATTTTATTTGAACACTAAACATGTAAAAGTACATTCATTTGCCATTTAAAAAATTTTTTTAATGGTTTTTTTTTTTTATTTCAGAGAGAGGAAGGGAGAGGGAGAGGGAGAGAGAGATAGAAACATCAATGATGATAGAGAATCATTGATGGCTGCCTCCTGCACACCCCCCACTGGGGATTGACCTGGAATCAAACCCTGACTTCTTGGTTCCTGGGTGGACACTTAACCACTGAGCCATGCCAGCTGGGCCATTTGCCAATTTTTTAATGTAGCATCAAGACTTTAGTTTTGAGCTGCGGCATTGATTAGAATACCAAAATGACTTTCTTTTGTAAGCCACACCTGTAATTTATCCTTTTCCACAGTGTGTTTTTTTTTTAATCAATATCAACAGAACATAAGACATATGCAGAACAATCTGAGTATAGAATCTTTCAGGTTTTGACCACACAATGAATTTATTTTTAGAGATGGCCTCTTATTGTGTCTTTTCCAAAGCACCCTTCTTCATTTTCATAAGAACAAAGCCACTCTCATTGCAGTCTTATTAAGTGACATTTACATATGTTATATGAACCTAATAAAAACAACTTGTGTGAAAGAATGAAATTCAACTCAGTAATGCCCTGACCTGTGTGGCTCAGGTTGGAGCGTCATCCTGTGCACCAGAAGGTCTCAAGTTCAAATCCCAGTCAGGGCATATACTTAGATTGCAGGTTCCACCCAGGTTGGGACAGGTAAGGGAGGCAACCGATTGATGTATCCCTCTCACATCCATATTTTTCTTTCTCTTCCCCTTCCTTAAAAAAATTCAACCCAGTATATTTGAAGCTTAACTGGCTTTATTAAGTGATTCATGAATTGGGCAGCATTCCACCCAGCAGTAGAAGGGAGTTTCAGGGGTTATACAAAATGGAAAGTAAGTTTATGGGGGGGGTTTTGTATTGATTTTAGAGGAAGGGAGAGATAGACTTCAATGTGAGAAAGAAACATGGGTGGGTTGCCTCCTGTCAGGGATTGAACTGGAAACCTGGGTATGTGCCCTAATCAGGACTCAAACCCACCACCTTTCGGTGTATAAGACAACTCTCAACCAACTGAGCCACAATGGCCAGGGCAAAATAGAAAGTTTTTATAGGCAGAAAGAGGGTGGGACTAAGAAGTTAAAAGAGTGGATTATTTCAGGCAAGGATACCTTTCCTTAGGGAAGGCAGATTACCTCAGTAGTGCTGATAGGAAATTCCAAACTGATTGGCTTAAAATTCCACTCCTGAATCTGCAGTTAGATTAGTTATTAAGTGTTGGTTTGGTGACATAGCTTAGCAAAAGTGACTCCATTTTGGCCTGTTTTTGTTGTTTGTTTTAAAAACACTGATGTGACCCATTTCTGGGAACAAGCATGGCCACCTCATGGTTGGAATGGATCTCAGTGGGTGGGCACCACACTGCCTTCAGTGTGTTTTACAAAAAGGGTATGGGAGAGTTGTGATAAGTCAATGAAGTGGAAGTTAGATGACAGAGCTTCTTCTGAACAGTCTTATGGGAAAATACAAATATCTGGAGGTAAACACCTGGAAAGGTATTCTCTGTAGTTACATTTTCCTGTATTGTAATTGTGATTCATGGTTCTTTGGTGCTTGAGAATTTTGGATTTAAAAATTTATAAATTGTAGGCTACTGGACCGTTAAACCTTGACCAGAATAACATATCAATGAAAGTGTAGGTTTTGTCTTGCTGCTTATTTCTATGATAGTCATTCAAACTTTTTAAACATTTAAGTCTTAGATAACAGTGTAGTACCACTCATGGAACTCAGCTGTGTTTCCAAGCCAACCAGTTTTGCATTAGTATCTCTAAGTGATTTCTCAGTTCTTAGACTGTTATAGATACCAAAGTTAATTTATAGTCATAGCTGACTTTATAAGTGCTTACTCTGGCCACCCCAGCAGCTCTTTACATGCATTATCTCATTTAGGGTTTTGTGTGGGTTTTTTTTTTTTTTTTTAATTGGAGAGAGAGAGAAACATTAATGATGAGAGAGAATCATAGATCGGCCGCCTCCTGCACATTCCCCTATTGGGGATCAAGCCTGCAACCTGGGCATGTGCCCTGACCAGGAATCAAACCACGACCTCCTGGTTCATAGGTTGATGCTCAACCACTGAGTCACACTGGTCAGGCTCATTTAGCTTTTATAATAACTTCATGAGGTGATACTGATATTGAAAGGAATTTCAGGGACAGGAAAGGCAATTTTAGGGAAGTGGGGTCCATGAGAGAGGAAGACATACATAATGGGTTGAGACAGCTCCAAGCTGCCAGATTGCTTATCTTACATTCACAGAGAATGGAGGAATGTTACAAGATAAGAGGAACAAGAACGGGGGAGGGGAGGAGGGCAACGAGTGAGCTTTAAAAGTTTGAAACTGATACCATGCAGGAAAGTAGCCAATTAGAAAAGCACGAGGGAATATAAATTAAGGAAGGGTCCAATTAGAAAGTGGAATGAACAAAGAGCTCACAGCATTTATAAACCCGGAGACAAAGAGACTGAGAGGATTAGATTTTTTCCCATTTTAGAGAGAGCATTTTTTCCCATTTGGGGACCCTTCCCCAGGGGGAGTTTGTGTACACTTAAAATAAACTTCCACATTTTTGCTTAACATCTTTTAGTCTGCGAATTTTATTCTTCAAACTTCGTAGGACAAGAACCCCACAATGAGAGTCCAAACTCACCATTCTGTGTCTCAATGTTATCTCCATTTTACAGATAGAGAAACTGAGGTACAGCAAGGTAAAATAATTTGCCTAAGATTACACAACTGGTAAATTGGGGAATGGGGAAATTGAACTCAGGCAATATACCACCGAGACTTTTAATCATGTACTTTACTTGCCCAATGGTGATGAACTGGGCCAAAAGTAAGTGAATGGAAGTGAGAAAGTCCAACTGAAAAAGTGAGCATTTGTAAACAAGCATGATTGACATACAGATTGTACCTTCTTGGGATGAGGTAGCATTGACCAACTGCAGACTTTCTCCTTGATAAATCATACTGGCCACACCTCTGGAGCTGGTGATAGATCCATTATGGTGCTAATCAGCTGAGACACGTAACTTTTGATGGAGGTGAAAGAAAAATCTATTTCACAGAGGAGTCATTTTAGCTTAAATTCTTAATCTTCATTTATATTTTGAACCTACATTTTCATTTTTAAAATTACTTCTGGTGAATGTTTCTTGAGAGTGCTGAAGGGCCTTCCTTACTCCTCAGAAAAATTGAATAGAACTGAACAGCCCAAAGAAGAGGGGTATTGGGCCAGGCTTTGTCTCTCACATAGCACCTTGAGTAATCTTGCAGAGGCAGTTAGTGAGCTGAGGCATGGGTTAATTTCTCATAGCTGGGGTTCTTATAAAAGGAAGTGTCACCACGTGCACCAGAAGGAGCCATCTTTATGTTTTCAGACTCCACTATCAGGTCCTACCTGGTTGAACCTGTCTTTACTGGCATTTATCTAAATCAGAGGTGGGGAACCTTTTTTCTGCCAAGCGCCATTTGGATATTTATAACATCATTCCCGGACCATACAAAATTATCAACTTAAAAATTAGCCTGCTATATTTGGTCAAACATTTAATTAACTCACCCCTAATGCCTTGGCAGGGCCAGACCAAAGGATTTCCAGGGCCGAGGCCTGAGGGCTGGAAGTTCCCCACTCTTGATCTAAATCTTTGCTACCTGTGTTCCTGCAGGCTAGTGAAAATAAGCACAGGTATGAATGCCCAAAGCTTTAAAAACAATCGATAATGCACATTGAGTTGTTCTGTTGAGATCTTTCTCTTTTATTTTTGTGTAGACAGTAAATTCATAGAGCAGAAACTGTAGTGTTTACCACCATGGTTGTGTGTTAGGGACTGGTCTGAAGTCTTCTATTCACAACCCTAATTGACATTGGAAGCACAGACTATGGAAATGATATGTTGTTACCAAAAGCAGTGGTTTCCAAATATGGTTTGTAAAGAAAAGTTTTTAGGCAAAATTCAACAGATGAAAAGCAGAGCTGTCTATGGTGAGGTATGAATAGTCCCTGCAGGACAGCTGCCTGAGGCACTGTGCTTAGAGTGAAAGCCATCACTTTACATGGAGCAACCAGCCATTTTTTTTTTATAGGTTTATAGGTTATTGAGTTGAGCTTTTCTATGCATCACCTCATTTTTTCAGTACAAAATTGTGAAACTCTTAATGAAATGTTAATTTTGCATGTTGTTAAACTCTTCAGATTAATCTTTAGGATACATTGAATGTTCATTTTACCTTTGGACTTCTTGTCAACCACAACATACTACTAGTTTAAGTAGATCTGTCAGCCTTTGCTCAAGAAACAAGATGTTAGTGGGGGCGGGATGGAGGGAGTCAATGGGGGAAAAAGGGATGACATTTGTAATTTCAACAATAAAGATAAATTTAAAAAAAACACAAGATGTTAAATTTAGATTTGGTTCATTTGAAAACTCAGAAAATAAAAATTTGAATTCTCACACAAGTTAATTTATAACCTTTATTTCATGGACTGTTCAAAAATTATCTAATACTGTACCCAAGTAAAACAAATTATTATTCGCTGCCTTCTCTTTCTTGAAATAACAGTTGAATCAAAATATATTTTGTTTTATTTTGAAGGACACTCATTCTTGCAGAAAGTAAACTCCATTTTCTATTAATTTTCCCCACCAGAGACCCAGATGGAAGGATGCTCTTAGATATTTTTGATGAAAACCTTCATCCTCTTTCGGTAATCTCCTCCTCCTCGTGTTTCATGATATTGTTTAATTATTTCTCTTTTGCTCTTATTGGGTGGCCTGGCATCTGAAAATATTTTTTTCCCCAGAAATCTGAAGTGCCACCAGATTATGACAAACACAACCCAGAGCAGAAGCAGATTTACCGGTTTGTTCGGACACTGTTCAGTGCTGCTCAACTGACGGCTGAATGTGCCATTGTCACTCTGGTGAGTGCCCTCAGGAGACCGCCATCCAGTACTTGAGTGAAGTGGTGCATAGGGACTCTAATCAGGTATCCTAAGGACACTGTAGTTTCTCCTTTGGCATTAGAGTAGGGAGCTCCTAAAAGAAGGTGTAAAGTCTATTCCACAGTCCCCTTGAAAGTCAGTTGTACAATCACATTCAAAACCAATAAATGTTGAAACCTTAAATGCAGGTAAGTAAGACAAGGCTTCCCCCTCCCTATGAATGTCCAGATTTCCTGTTGTTGATGTCTACTAAAGTTTTAATGACAGTCATAGGATAAACACATACATCCAACATGAATACCTATATAGGAAGGAGTGTATATTGCTACCTTCTCTTTTCTGTTTTGTGTAAATAATGTGTTTCTAAGATATTCAAAGACAACTTGGAGGTAATCTGCACTTTCAGGCTCAAACAAGAGATAAAAATCTTTACTATTACTTAGATTTTTATAACTTTAGGGACTATTTAGGTGAAATATCATTTGGGAAATAGATTTGACAATGGAACCCATTGTCACTGACCTTTTACATTGTGAGCAAATCAGATAATGAGTTGTCCTGGAGGGGACAGAAAGGCATTCCCTGGAGCTTCTTAGAAGAGATGATTGTTAAATAGAAAGTTTACAGGCCACTTGAGGACCCTTTGTGTCTCTGTCACACTGAGAGCTCTGTGCTCTACTGCTAATGAAACAGTAAACCTGTTCATTTATTCATTCATTAATTCATGCCTTTGTTAATTTCTTCTCTCCTTGAACCTCCTCCTAATGGCTAAAACAGGCATTCATTACTAGGCAATTTGGATGATTTAGGCTCTTATGTCACAATTGAGAAGAAAATTTATTGCTCAGCTTTGTTATCTTAGAGGTTTTCATGTTCTTAAAAAACACAACAGGGTTGAAATTTTTATGTAGAGGAATTGCAATGAAGAGAAGAGTAAGAAAATGGGGTGAAACCATGGATGAAATTAGTACTAAGATTCATACCATGAAGAAATGATTTATTTTTAAGCTACTGCTGGTGGCATTTGGTGGGGATTTTTTTACCTTTAATTCTTAAGAAAATTAGACCTGACTGACCTGATAGTGCCTCATTGCTTAGATTTATTAGCATGAAGGTAAGATTTTTCATCCCTGCAGCTTCCCCAGTTTCTGCAAAGATGTTGAGAGACTATCTGAAGTGCATTTTCGTCTTCAATCAGTTAACTCATGTCTTTGGAGTTTTATAGGACTGGTGCATACTTGTCAGACATTTGTTAACTACTGAAGTCTTCACCCATCCTATTAGATAAACTGGTAGCTTAGCAGGAGATTAGCGTATATTCGGGTCTTGTTGGTTACAACCTAAGGATGAGCAGTTGTGGGATTCTACATGGTGGGTACAGCACTGCAGACCAACTCTCTGGTGGCTGCTGCTTGTGATAACCTGAATGGTGAGGGGAGGTTTTTTTCCCCTGGGGTCGTGTCTCACCACACTGAAGAATAAGCTCCAGGAACCAGAAAATTTAAGCAAAAGTGTGGAAAATTTATTACAAGCAGTCAGACTCCCCTCACCGGGAGGAAGGCCCCATAATGGGCTGCCTCTGAAGCCTTGTACTCTAGGGGTATATATTTGCTACAAGCCTGCTCTGTATCTACCTGTGTGGCCACTTGATTGATTCCCTCATTGTTCTTGCCCAGCAGTGGACCTGAACTTTCTCTTTTCTTTGTTCCTATGCGTCAGTACACCTTGTTGCTGCAGGCCCTCCCTTGGCTTCCCATGCCTCCCGCTCTGTGTCTAAAAACATTCTATTATTTCAGCATGGTTGGTTTCTGTGATTAGGCTTGCTCAAACTGCCATGTCTACCCCTGCCTTTGTTTCCCATTGGACCCCTGCCCTGTCTGCCTGTGTTTCAAGTTAATTGCTCTCACTTGCATTGACTGAGAGTCAGCCTGCATGCCTGTGGGCAGACAGATGCATGCTCTGAACCAGACCCTGTGTGATAATGCTTTCCTTTTCTTGTGCCCGCTAGACTTAGAAACAGCAGAACATTTCCTATATAGAGTTGACAGAGATGCACTAATCTCTGCTTTTCTCCTGTATTCTCTTGACATCTTGGCATGCTTCCCAGGAGGAAATGGTGGGGGAAAGGGTGGGAAGGACAGCAGTTAACCTTGGCCCTGTTTCCCACAAAGAAACAAGATTGGAACCTGCCTGTGGTAAGAGAGCTTCCAAGACCTTCAAACACCCAGCACCTACTAAACCCAAAGCAAATATTTCACAGCTTAATTAACTTCATTTTAAAAGAGTAACAATAGCCGAAACTGGTTTGGCTCAGTGGATAGAGCGTCGGCCTGGGGACTGAAAGGTCCCAGGTTCGATTCCGGTCAAGGGCATGTACCTTGGTTGGGGCACATCCCCAGTGGGAGATGTGCAGGAGGCAGCTGATCGATGTTTCTCTCTCATCGATGTTTCTAGCTCTCTATCTCTCTCCCTTCCTCTCTGTAAAATATCAATAAAATATATTTAAAAAAAAATAAAAGAGTAACAATAACTTAATTTCACTAAATACATTCATTTAGCCTTATAGGATATGCTAAAGCTTTCCTATTGATACTGACGTGAGGAAATTAAAAATGAGGGTGAGGTCATAGAATTGCACCTTGCTGAGTTATAAGGGCACTTTGTGGGAAGCCAGAGTTGGGTGAAAGGCCATAGAATCCAATTGCCCTTCTGCCCCTTTCTCTCAGGAGTTACTTTAGCTGGTTTATCCTTAAAGCCATGTAGTAGTTGGGACTAAAATATAGTTCACTGTCTGCCTAACCCAGGGATTTTAATTACTATGAGGATAAGAAACCTACACAAAGAGGCCAAGGCTGGAGGTTTATTGGAAAGTCCTGGGTCCCATAGATCTCTTGTCCTCTAGAATGGAAGTACCTCAGGCTGTATAATGAGATCAACAGGTTCTTCTCTCCTTCCCTGCTCTTCAGGGTCTGCCTCATCATGCCTCTACTCCTTCCTGCTGGTCTTCAGCATTAATTTTCAGTTTGACTTCTGGTTGTTTGAACTAGGAAAGTGTTGCTGGAAGAAATAGGATTCTTCCATGGTATCATGGGAAATGCATTTTAAGGAGGGTTTGAGGTGCAGTGACAAGATTTACTGGAGGGGCACACAGGACATAGATACCCCTGAAGAGGATGCCACACTGCCTCATCCATGACCAGGTGGCTCAGCTCCAAATTGCGGCAGATGTCCATCCTCTGGAGCCGCAGGCCCACACTTGTCCCCACTGAGCCCGGGAGGAGGGTTGTGGTCCAGAGATGCTGTGCCATTACCCTAGCGTTGGCATCCAAAGCTTCAGTAGTCTAGCTTAGTCTCATTCCTCTCTGGTTCACTTTCCATGCTGTGCTTTGGCCTGCCACGATGGTTGCTACACCCAGGCCTTTGAGGCTGAATGGAGAGAGAGCGCCCCCTATGTCTTTGTTAAGCTTTGATTATTTTTCTTTGGACTGGGGAGAGAGCAGGATTTCTTTCAATCTATCCAATCTCTTTCCTGGATCTTCTGGGGTTTTGTTCCCTTACCCTATCTGTTCTTTTTCTCAGATTTTCCCAGGCTAGACACCTCCCTTTATGGTCACTATTTTGGCTCCTATTGCGAATGCCTCATAGTTTTGCCTCCTCATCTGGCTTGTGCTGTGCATGTCTCAGGTGTGGGACAGCCTATTGTTCCTTGGATAGATTGGAAAGTCAATCTTTCCTGTACACTCAGATGCCTGGAGTGACTGTGAAGCTACTTCTTCCTAGTTAATCTGGCTTAATGTCTGACTTTATATGCTGTCTTCCTTTGTTAATAACTAACTAGCTGCCTATACTAACAGAAGTAACCGTCCTAACCTTGACTCTACATCACTTTTTCATTTAAGTCCCAACACTGGCTAATTTTGTCTCTTATATTTAGTTCAGATTTTGGAGAGGGGATTAATTTTGATTTGATCCATCAGTGATTGGCTTAGTTCCTTTGGAGTCAGATGTTCATCCTTAACATAATCAATTGTGACTCAGAGGTGACAGGAGAAAGAGGCCCAGGGCTTTGGCCTAAGCCATTATTTTTCTTACTCTGTAAACTCCTCTGGCTTAAAACCTCCAGTGGTTCCCCATCTTGCTCAAAGGAAGCCACAAAGAAAGCCCTGACATGCCCCATAGGGCCCCAGCAGGATCAGGCCTCATTTTCATCTCAACTCAGCTGTCACCACTACTCCTTCTGGTCATTCTGTTCCAGCCACTATGGCACCCAGACACATAGCTACCTCACGACTTTGGCACTTGACACCTGCCTGGAATCCTCTTTCCCAGATATGCATATGGTACCTCCTTGCCTTCCTTCAAGTCTTTGCTCAGAGAGCATATCAGTAGGGCCATGGTATATTGAATTGTAACTTCCCTTTTCCTTCCTCCCTCCTCATTTCCTTCCTATCATTTCTTGCTTTGTTTTTCTCCACAGCACTTACCACCAATTAATTCTTTAGATTTTACTCATTATTTCATTTATTTTGTCTTTAACCTCTATGATTAATGATTTTCTATCTTTTTGTCTTTTTTGTTTTGGTTTACTGCAATATGACCAGCATCTAGAAAACATCCTGATACATAATAAATGTTCAGTAAATATCTATTAAATGTGCAAAGTAAGCATGGTAATGACTACCTACTAGCTGAAGTAAATAAAGATGTTATTGATGTGCCCCACACTTTTTCTGAAACATAAGGAACATTCCGTAGCTGTTTGCTAGAGTCTTCCTCTTCCCCAGTAGTGGTTTAAACTCATATTCTGCTGTTTCACTGCTTAAGTTAGTAAGATGAGCTTTCTGAAGGAAGGGTGGCAAAGTCTTTAGCTGTGGGGACATTATCAGACAGGCCCCTTACTGAGTGTGCTGACAACGTTGGTTCTATCTGCACAGCTGTGGTGATGGTGATGGGTGATGGGAGGGAGAGAGGAAGTTAGTAATGGATGGAGTTAGGCATAAACAAGAGGGGAATCAAGAAGAAATGGAGGTGGCAAAGTGAGAACTAACAAGACAAGAGGAAAGATATATTACCTTTCTATTAATTATTTTTTATTATATTTATAGCTTTATTAAAATACAGTTCACATACCATATAATGCACCCATTTAACATGAACACTATAGTAGTTTTTAATATATGGTACAACCATCCACAACCTAATTTCAGAATATTTTTGTCACCTTGTAAAGATACCCCTAATCCTTTACCAGTTACTCTTTATTCCTAATCCCCACCCCAGAACTGGGTAGCTACTACTAGGTGTACCGGTTAATAATGGCAGATTTTGTAATCAAAGAAAACATGATAATTTCAAGCGAAACATCAAAAGTACTTTATTCAAAGTAATGTCCATTGCTAGCTACACATTTCCCCCATCTTTCAGTTGATTTGTGGATACCATCCCAATAGAACTTTTCTTGTTTTGAGGCAAACCATTCACAGACCCAATTTTCCACTTCTTCGTACGTTTTGAAGTGCTGCTCAGAAAGTGCGTGTGCCACAAATCGGAAAAAGTGGTAATCTGAAGAAGCAAGGTCTGGTGAATACGGCGAGTGGGTTAATACTTCCCAGGCAAGATCTTTTAATGTGTCTTTAACTGGTTTTGAAGTGTGTGATGGTGCATTATCATGAAGCAAAATTACTTTGCCGTGTCTTCTGACACATTCTGGTCATTTCACGATCAAAGCGTGGTTGAAATTGATTATTTGTTGTCAGTAGCGATCAGTATTAACGGTTTCACCTGGTTTTAGAAGCGCATAATACACCACACCTTCCTGGTCCCACCAAATGCAGAGCATTGTCTTCTTTCCGAAGCGATTTGGCCTTGCAGTCGATGTTGATGGTTGACCTGGACCAACCCATGATTTTGTGCGTTTTGGATTCTCAAAATAAATCCACTTTTCATCGCCAGTCAATTCGATGCAAAAAAGACTTTCTTTTATGCCGTTGAAGCAACATTTTACTGATGACTTTTCAGTTTTCCATTTGTCTTTCATTCAGTTGATGTGGCACTCATTTTCCTTCCTTTAAAATCTTTCCCATTGCTTGTAAACGATTGGAAATTGTTTGCTGAGCAACTTTTAATCTTTCTGCAAGTTGTTTTTGAGTTTTACACGCATCTTCATCCAATCATGCTTGTAATTGTTGGTCTTCAAACTTTTTCAGTTGACCTGGACGTTCTTTATCTTTCACATGGAAATCATCACTTTTAAAGCATTTAAACCAGCATTCACAAGTATTTTGAGATGGAGCATGTTCACCATTAGCTTCCCAAAGTATACGATAACTTTCAGCAGCACTTTTCTTTAAAGTAATGAATTAAAACTTATCACAAATGCTCTTTTTTTGGCACTAAATTTGACATGTTTAAGTGTAAAAATGTCTGTGATATTAACACCTTCAGCAAATTTGACATATGAAGTTTTGAAGCTTGCTATCAATACAACAAAATAGCATACATATTAAATTGCATATATATCAACATGTGTAACTCCATCTATTGAGAAAAATCCGCATTATTAACTGGTACACCTAGTAATTTAGTTCTTGTCTCTGTAGATTTGCCTGCTCTAGACAATTCACATAAATGGATTCATATAATATGTGATCTTTTGTGATTGGCTTCTTTTCATTTACCAAATGTCTTCAAAGTTCATCCACATTTTAACATGTATAATATTTCATTCATTTTTATTTCCAAATAATATTCTATTGTATAGGTATACTCATTTTGTTTATTGGTTGATGAACACTCGAGTTGTTTCTGCTTTTTAGCCATTACAGATCATGCTTTTGTGAACATTTGTGCACACATTTTTGAGTGTGCATATCTCTTGGTATACACCTAGAAATGGAATTGTTAGGTCAGATGGTAAATCTATGTTTAACTTTTTGAGCAACAGCCTGACTGTTTTCCAATGTGACTGCACCATTTTATATTCCCACTAGAGGCCTGGTGCAGGAATTCATGCACGGGTGGGGTCCAGCTGGCCCGCCCTGATGGGTGCCCATTGGGCAGGGCCGGCCATGGGGTCTAATGTTGGAAGCTATAGCTTTCCCCAGCTAGACCTAATTTACTTTAAGGATGGCCAAAAGAAAACACACAACAGAATTGTTTTGCATTTCACGTGCCATGAGATGAAGTTGTTTATGTGTTGTTTGCAAACATATATCAAGATGGATAATGGCCCTTTAATGATTTTTGCGTTCTTCCTGGGGCTCTGCCCTCAGTTTCCCAATATGATCTTCATGTTTGTTTGTTTAAAAGTTTTTCTGTTTTAGAATGTGCCTACCCTTTGCTGTTGCTCCTGGCAGACTGCAGGTCCTCTTTGCCGCCCCTTTTAAAGAGAGAATGAAAGCTCACCTAATCTACAAGGCACCACAATTTCACAAAATCCCCACCCAGCCTCTCTACATTCCTTAGCAAAGTGCTGCCATCTCATTAATGCTTAGATCATCTTTTTGGCTAACTTGAAAGGTCTCCTGGGGCTGTGGGCCATGGAGGGAGAATTCTACACCTTGGCTGTAGTATTAACAGAGTCCTCTGGAGACTGGTTAGGGACAGAAGGGACTGATATTTATTTTCTTGTGGTTTCACTAAATGTACATGCACCAAGGAGCCAGGCAGTGATTTAGGGGTGTTGGGGGCCCATCGGGGGCCGAGCCAGCAGGGGGAGGGGCCCGATTGGGGCCCAGATCAGGCTGGTTGGCTGCCACAATGTGTCATAGCCACCAGTCATTCTGGTCATTCCACCTTAATGGTTGCTGGGTTTTTATTTATATACTAGAGGCCCGGTGCACAAAAATTTGTGCACTGGGGGGGGGGTGGTCCCCTCAGCCCGGCCTGTGCCCTCTCGCAGTCTGGGACCCCTCGGGAGATAACGACCTGCTGGCTTCGGCCTGCTCCCGGGTGGCAGAGGGCAGGCCCAATCCCTAGGTGCAGCCCTTGGTCTAGCTCAGAGCAGGGCCGATTGGGGAGTTGGGGCGCCACCCCCTGTCATGCACAGAGCAGGGCGGATCGGGAGGTTGCGATGCCACCCCTAGTCACGCTCAGGGTAGGGCCGATTGGGGGGGTTGGGGCACCGCCCCCTGTCACACTCAAGGCAGGGTCGATGGGGAGGTTGCGGCGCCACCCACTGTCACACACAGAGCGGGGCCGATCAGGGGGTTGGGGCGCTGCCCCCTGTCACTCACAGAGCAGGGCCCATCAGGAGGGTTGGGGCTCCGTACCCTGTCATGCACAGAGCAGGGTCGATCAGGGGGTTGGGGAGCTCCCCCCGTCACGCACAGAGCAGGGCCAATCAGGGGGTTGAGGAGCTCCCCCCGTCACTCACAGAGTAGGGCCGATAGGGGAGTTGGTGCACCGCCCCCTGTCACACACAGAGCACGGCGGATCAGGGTGTTGGGGCGCCGCCACTGTCACACTCAGGGCAGGGCCGATGGGGAGGTTATGGCTCTACCCCGTCACACACAGAGCAGGGCCCGTGGGGGGGGGGGGGCGCCACACCCTGTCACACACAGAGCTGCAGGGCGATCAGGGGGTTGGGAAGCTCCCCCCTATCAGGCACAGAGCAGGGCTGAGCAGTGGGTTGGGGCGCCTTCCCCTGTCACGAACAGAGCAGGGCGGATAGGGAGGTTGTGGCCCCGCCCCCTGTCACACACGTTGCCGCAGGGCGATCAGGGGGTTTGGGCGCTGCCCCCTGTCACACTGATCCCGGTGCTGGGAGGCCTCGCGGCTCCGCTGATCCCGGTGCTGGCAGGCATATTACCCTTTTACTATATAAAATAGAGGCCTGGTGCACGGGTGGGGGCCGGCTGGTTTGCCCTGAAGGGTGTCCTGGATCAGGGTGGGGGTCCCGCTTGGGTCCCTGGCTAGCCTGGGTGAGGGGATGATGGCTGTTTGCAGCTGGTCACACCCCCTTCAGGATGGGGGTCCCCACTGGGGTGCGTGGCCAGTCTGGGTGAGGGGCTGAGGGCCGTTTTCAGGCTGGCGGGTGACTAAAGCTCCCAACCGCTCCTTTTTTTCTTTTTTTCTTTTATTCTGGGCCAGCTTTAGCTCTGAGGCTTGGCTCCAGCTCTGAGGCCTCGGCTGCTGAAAGCAGGTATCTGGTTTGTTTGGGTTCTATAATTGAAACACTGTTTCAACTCCAGCTCTGAGATCCCGGCTGGCTGAACGCAGGTTACTGGGGTTTTGTTTAGCTTCTATATTTGTAACAATGTTTCAAACTGCAAGCTCAGAGGCCGGCAGCCACAGGCGGGGAACGTTGGCTTCCTCCGTCACTGAAGCAAGCAAGCCTCATGTTCGCTTCAAGCTACCTGGCTGCCGGCCGCCATCTTGGCTGGCAGTTTATTTGCATATCGCCCTGATTAGTCAATGGGAAGGGTAGCGGAGATATGGCTAATTACCATGTTTCTCTTTTATTAGATAGGATACACACACACACACACACACACACACTAGAGGCCCAGTGCACAAAATTCGTGCACTTGCGGGGGGAGTCCCTTAGCCTGGCCTGTGCCCTCTCGCAGTCTGGGAGCCTGCGGTGATGTCTGACTGACAGCTTAGGGGCAGTCGGACATCCTTAGCGCTGCTGCGGAGGCAGGAGAGGCTCCCGCCACCGCTGCTGCACTCACAAGCCGTGAGCCTGGCTCAGGGCTTCTGGCTGAGTGGCACTCCCCCTGTGGGAGTGCACTGAGCACCAAGGGGCAGCTCCTGCGTTGAGCGTCTGTCCCCTGGTGGTCAGTGCGCATCATGGCAACCCATCATTCCGTGGTTTGGTTGATTTGCATGTTAGCCTTTTATTATATAGGATTAGCAATGTTATAAGTAAGGGTTCCGGTTTCTATACATCATATTCTTTTTTTTTTTTTTTTTAATATATTTTATTGATTTTTTACAGAGAGGAAGGGAGAGAGATAGAGAGCCAGAAACATCGATGAGAGAGAAACATCGATCAGCTGCCTCCTGCACATCTCCCACTGGGGATGTGCCCGCAACCCAGGTACATGCCCTTGACCGGAATCGAACCCGGGACCTTTCAGTCCGCAAGCCGACGCTCCATCCACTGAGCCAAACCGGTTTCGGCTATACATCATATTCTTGTCAACACTTCCTAATGTCTTTTTTATTTTTGCCATTCTGGTGGATATGGAGTGATACCTTGTAGTTTTAATTTATATTTCCCTAATGATTAATGTGGTTTGTGGGCATTTGTGTAACTTCTTTGGAGAAATATCTATTTAGATCTTTTACACATTTTAAAATTTGGGTTGCTCTTATATTGTTGAATTCTGAGAGTTCTTTATATGTTTCAGGTCACAAGTCCCTTGTCAGATGTATGATTCACCAATATTTTCTCCTGTCCTCTGTATTGTCATTTCAGTTTTGTAAGCATAAGAAACAAACAAACCTGTAAAGAGGTTTTGTGAGTTTATTTGAGCCAAACTGTCGACAATTGTGTGAAAGCAGAATCTTAACCCATTGAGACAATACTCTGGAGAATGGTGGTTTTTCTCCTGTTTTTATAAATTATCATCAAAGGAGGAGATGGAAGTGGGTTAATAAAACCCATTGGTGATAGATTAAGGAGGTGGGAGAAAGCAAAGGGAGTTGCGGGGGGGACTTCTGGGATTGGATAAAAAGTAAAATGATAGACACATGCTTCTTATAGGATAGTTAACATTCAATGATTAACATGATAACAATAATAATGAGAGCCCTAACCGGTTTGGCTCAGTGGATAGAGCATCAGCCTGTGGACTCAAGGGTCCCAGGTTCGATTCCGGTCAGGGGCATGTGCCTTGGTTGCGGGCACATCCCCAGTGGGGAGTGTGCAGAAGGCAGCTGATCGATGTTTCTCTCTTGTCGATGTTTCTGGCTCTCTATCCCTCTCCCTTCCTCTCTGTGAAAAACCAATAAAATATATTTTTAAAAGAGAAAAAAGACAATAGGCTTAGAAAAGATTGAAGTTGATCTTTGTCAGGGAAGATCCTAGTATAGGACATGACTAACCACTGTAAACTGCTTTTTTTTTTATAATAAGTGTTCAATAAGTAGTAACTTTTTAAAAAATATATTTTATTGATTTTTACAGAGAGTAAGGGAGAGGGATAGAGAGTTAGAACATCAATGAGAGAGAACATCGATCAGCTGCCTCCTGCACACCCCCTACTGGGGATGTGCCCACAACCAAGGTACATGCCCTTGACTGGAATCCAACCTGGGACCCTTCAGTCTGCAGGCCGACGCTCTATCCACTGAGCCAAACCAGTTAGGGCTGTAAACTGCTTTTTAATGAAAAGGTTTTAATTTCAGACCATCCTTTGTGGTTACTCTAGTTCTCTGAGTTTACAAGACTGCCACACCAGCCTTCCCTGAATAGTTAGTTTAGCATGTGGCCCCTTTTTGTCCACAGTTTGTTTCTTTTCTTTTCTTTTTTTTTAATATTTTTTTTATTGATTTCAGAGAGGAAGGGAGAAAGAGAGAGAGATAGAAACATCAATGATGAAAGAACCACCGATTGGCTGCTTCCTGCACACCCACGTCTGGGGATCAAGCCCAAAACCCAGGCATGTGCCCTTGACTGTAATCGAACCTGGGACCCTTCAGTCCGCAGGCCGATACTTTATCCACTTAGCCAAACCAGCCAGGGCTGTCCACAGTTTCTTAATAGTATCATTTGCAACATAAGTTTTCCTTTTCATGAAGTGTAATTTATAAACTATTTAATTTTATCACTTGTGCTTTTGGTGTTATATCTAAGAAACCATTGCATAACCCAAGGTCATGTGATTTACTCATTTTTTCTTATAGGCGTTACATAATTTTAGCTCTTATATTTAGGTCTAGTATCCACTTTGAGCTATACAATTTTTTGTGAGATTGGAGTCGAAGTTCATAATTTTGCATGTATGTGATTGTCCCAGCACCATATTTTTTGGAGAGACTGTTTTTTTCTCTTTGAATTGTCACTTTTATCAAAAATCAGTTGGCCGTAAATGGGAAAATTTACTTCTACACTTTCAATTATATTCCATTGATCTATATATCTATCCTTATATCACTGTTAGAAAGAAGGAGAGCCCCAAAACCAGGAGTCCTGATAGAACACAAAGGATACTCAGGAGCCAGACAGCAAAGCAAATACCTTACGTTCTGCGGAAGGGTGCACTCCCAACACAGGGTCTGGTAAGCACACACACTGAACGGGAAGTCCACTCGGGTTTTATCCCTGACACACGTCTGTTCCTCACTCTTGATTGGTCAGAGCTTATGTTCACATTCTTTCCACAGTTGGCTAATTCAAAGGACAGGGAGGGATTGACATTTGCAATTTCAAAATGACGGCTGCTTAAAACTCCCTTCTTTGACAGAAAAGATTACTTGTTTATTCTCACAATTTCCCTCTTTCCACATTTAACTGATTTCACTCTTTTCTTCCAACTTGTTCAGCATTAGCTGACTTTCATGCTCTGTAGTGTCGGAGAAGGAGATTATTTTGCTCTTTGGTCAGTGCAGTTTCAATTAACCTTTGGATAAGACCTCTCATTCATGGGATGATATAACATCCCATCACTGTAACTCCTGACACAATTATCAAAGGGGTGAATATGGATACCCTCATTCCCTTCCACTTTCTGAACCATTGCTCTAGTAAATTGGAGAAAGGATCCTCAATTCTAGAGTTCTCAGCTCACTCATCAGCTAAAGTTGTTCATCCCTGTAGGGTCTTAGTAATGGTTCCATCTGGAGCTGTGTTGTCAGGGATGAATGTACAACACTGCCCCCCAACATTACACATACTCCTTCTTTTTCTGCCAGAATCATATTCAAGGCCATCCTGCTGGTAGCATCTAGTTGTTTAGCTATACCTTTAACTTCATCTTGAGTATAATTAACCCTTATTGGTTATAGTAAATATAATTAAGTCAATCCACATTCTTATTTACAGTGGACCACCAGAACAGGACAGATTCAAACCCTGCAGCAATTTTGTTTTTAGCCTTAAACTCATTTGGTACCCCTCTTAGAATCTATGTATATATGGGGATCAAAGGAGCCCCCTGGACTCTCTCTTCTTCCTAGTCTTGTCTGTCCATTGAAAAAGGCTAATGGTATGCCAAAGTGAAAGGGATAACCAATTGTATCAGCTCACAAGTTCCACTTTAATTGCTGAGCAAGGCCACAAGTACTGGTCCCCCCGCAATACCACCAGACATTAGCATGGGGTATTGACAGTGCAGTATGATTGGCTTCTGAGGATACTTGGGCCATTTATCCATCTAGATAAATTTCCCATAAACTCTGAGTACTGTTCTCCCTCCTCCCCCGCTCCCTCTTGAGAGGCAGGAGGTATAGTTTGTTTGAAGATGGGGGCCAGATCGTTTTGGGGGACCTTTGCTCTTTACCTCTGTTGGATGGGAACAACAGGGAGAGAGTCTTACAGGAAGTGTTTCCCCCAGGCAGTTTCCTCCTGATACAGGGCAAGCATACATTCCATCCTGTTACTGTCTCAGGTCTATCCAAATGGAAACAGGAGCACTTGGGCCTCTAGCATTCCTGCCGCTCAAGTGTAACAGTCACTTTTATTTAGCACATACAGAATATTTAACCCATTCCACCCATGCATTCGTTTCCTTATGTCCTACTTTGATGTCCTTGGGTGGGTCTACCAATCTCAGAGCAAACCTCCCTTGGGGATCTTGTTCTGTGACATCTACTCCTAAATCTAGTCCTAGCCAATCTTTTGGCCTACAGGCTGAAATATACAAGTCATTCAAGTTATCTATAGTTAAGAGCAAGGAATTACACCGTAAGTTCTGGCAAGCATAGGGAGGGGTATCTCTACATAGATGTAGTCTAGCCTTTAGGTGACTAAAGTTTTTATCTGCTGGTCGGTGTACAGCCGTCCAACCCTGGTATTGGGTGGTCCACCATACATCATTCCAGGTAGGACAAGGGGATAGACCATTCACTCCCAGTGAAACATCAGGACACATGTAAATGAAGCAGGTCTATAGCTTCCTTTGATGGTTTAGATCTCCACATAATATAACTTGGCAAGCATTAAAGTGAAGGATTATGGGCCTATTGCCCTTGGTTACATTAATCAATAACTTAACTGGGTAAGCATGATCCGGATTGTACACATTTCCCCAGCCCACATTGTAAGCCCTTGCAGTTTGCCAGAGCCCTAAAGCAAATAGAACCCAGTACATGATGGCTATTAAGACAGTTTACAGTTTCTTTAGTGTTAATTTTAAGGTGCTATATGTCCTGGTATGGCTGTCTAAGCTGAGGTGTCTCTAACTGGAGAGGCTGGTGGTTCACCCTTAATCCGAGTGTAGTGGATGCAACCTTGTTCTGCCGTCTGAACAGCAGTCTCAGTGGTAAGCAAGACAAGGTAGGATCCTTCCCAGGAAGGTTCCAACTTGTTTTCCTTCCAATTCTTGATTAGAACGTAATTTCCCGGTCAGTGGCGATGAACCAAAAACTCAGGAGGGCTTTGGACTAGGAGGCCTTTTAACCTGAGAGGGATTAGAGTTTAAGAAATTGATCTTGTGCTTGCTTCGGCAGCACATATACTAATATTGGAATGATACAGAGAAGATTAGCATGGCCCGTGCGCAAGAATGACACGCAAATTCGTGAAGCTTCCATATGGAAAGGAGGGAGGGAGGGAGGGATGGAGGGAGGGAGGGAGGGAGGGAGGGAGGAGGAAATTGGCCTTTAGTCTCCATTGTAGGAAGATCTTGAGGCATTCTAGGGCCTCTAAAGCTGATTCTAGTTCAAGAAAAAGTTTCTTTTTATTTTTTTAAAACATTTTTATTGATTTCAGAGAGGAAGGGAGAGGGGAAAGAGAGACAAAAACATCAGTGATGAGAGAGAATCATTGATCGGTCGCCCCCTGCATGCCCTCCCACTGGGGATGGAGCCCTCAACCTGGACATGTGCCCTTGACCGGAATAAAACCCGGGACCCTTCAGTACTCAGGCCAACACCCTATCCACTGAGCCAAACCAGCTAGGGCAAGAAAAAGTTTCTTAAAATTCATGCGGAATTGGCTAATTCAAAGGACAGGGAGGGGTTCACATTTGCAGTTTCAAAGTGGCGGTTGCCAAGTCATGTGAGTCAAAATGATGGCTGCTTAAAACTCCCTTCTTTAATAGAAAAGATTATTTGGTTATTCTCACAGTACCACACTATCTTGATTACCATAGCTTTGTAGTTTAAATCAGAAAGTATGATTCTCCTAACTTTGCACTTCTCTTTCAAGATTATTTAGGCTATTCTGTGGCCCTTGCATTTCCAGATGAATTTTAAAATCAGCTTGTCAGTTTCTGCAAAACAAAGAAAGAAATCAACTGGGATTTTGATAGGGCTTGCATTGAATATGTAGATCAATTTGGGCAGGATTATAGTCTGAACAATACTAAGCCTCTCATTCATGAATTTGAGGTGACTTTCCATTTTTTTAGATTTTTTTAATTTCAACAATTTTTATAGTTTTCAGTATATAGCCCTTACACTTTTTAAAGTTAAATTTATTCCTAGTTATTCAGTTTTATGCTGTTATTAAATGGAATTGTTTAAAAATATTTTTTTTATTGATTTCAGAGAGAAAGGTAGAGGGAAGAGAGACAGAAACATCAATAATGAGAGAGAATCATTGATCAGCTGCCTCCTGCATGCCCCCTGCTGGGGATCAAACCTGCAACTTAGGCATATGCCCTGACTGGGAATCGAACTGTGACCTCCTGGTTCATAGGTCACACTCAACCACTGAGCTACATTGTCTGGGCTGGAAGAGTTTTCTTAATTTCATTTTCAAATTGTTCATTGCTAGTGTATAGGAATACAATTTATTTTTATTGATTGATCTTGTATTCTTCCACATTGCTCAACTAATTTTAGTTCTATTAGTTTTTTGCTAGGTTCCTTAGAATTTTATATATACAAGATCGTGTTATCTGCAAATAGGGATAGTTTTACCTCTTCCTTTCCAATCTGGATGCCTTTATATCTTTTTCTGGTCTAATTGCCTAGAACCTCTAGCATAGTGTTGACTAGAAGTGGTGAGAGTGCTTTGTCTTGTTCTTGATCTTAGAGGGGAAACTTTCCGTCTTTCTCTATTAAATAAGATGTTGTGAGTTTTTCATAGATGCCCTTTGTCAAATTGAGGACGTTTCCTTCTGTTCCTAATTTGTAGTGTGATTTTTATCTTGAAAGAATATTGTATTCTAGCAAATGCTTTTTCTGCATCTATTGTGATTGAATTTGTGGATTTTGCCCTTTATTCTATTGATAGGTTAAATCAACCTTGCATTCCTGGGATAAATTATCCCACTTGGTCTTGGTGTATAATTGTTTTTATATGTTGCTGAACTTGGTGTGCTAGTATTTTGTTGAGGGTTTTGCATTTATATTTGTAAAGTATATATTTTGGTTTTTCTTGTGATACCTTTGGTTTTGGAATCAGCATAATATTGACTTCATAGAATGAATTGGGAAGTGTTTTTTCCAGGTTTTCCTTTTCTGAAGAATTTGTGAAGGATTGGTATTAAATCTTATTTAAATGTTTGGTAGATTTCACCACTGAAGCCACCTTAGCCAGGATTTTTCTTTGTTGGAAGTTTTTATATTACCAAATCAGTCTCTTTGCTTATTTTAGGTCTATTCCAATTATCTATTTATTCTTGAATCAGTTTGTGTCATTCTAGGAATTGGTCTATTTCATCTAAGTTAAACAGTTTGCTGGCATACACAGTTCATAGTGTTCCCTTTTAATTTTTTTTTATTTCTGTGAAGTCTATTGTAATACCCCCTTTTGTTTCTGATTTTACTAATTTTAATCTAATCTCTTTATTTTCTTTGTTGTTTTCACTAAATGACAAATTTATTGAATTTTCTGTTTTTCTGTTCTCTATTTTATTTATAGCAGAACCTCGGTTCTCAAACTTACTTCGTTCTGGAAGGCTGTTGAAGAAATGATTTGTTTGAAAACCTAATCATATTTTCCCATTAGAAATAATGTAAATTGAATTAATCTGTTCCAGACCCCTAAATGATTCCCTATTTTAAGCTTTGTTATATACAGTACATGTCTAATGCACTGTTTAATCTATAAACAAATACTTCTTTTCTTAAATTTATGGAACCACCTCCTACTAGCCTTAAAGGAATCACTTTTAGCATTCAAGGATGTCTTGCAGGTCAGCATGCAGCATCTCTGCCTGTTCATATATCACTGCCTCTGAAATGGCTATCACTGGCTAACTTGCTTTTTGTTTATCTAAATCAACAACAGTTTTTCTGCCTCTTAAGTTGTCTGTGATCATTGTTTCGTTCATATCCTTAGCAACATTAGGATTCTTGATGATTTTAAAATGTGCTAATCCGAGATTTCACCAGCAACAATAGCATTCTCTCCCTTGTTTTGTTGCCTGAGAGATGCTTTTTGTCATGCTGAGATATTAGTTTGAAAGGGTTGTCAGTGGAAAACTGAAGTTTGGTTTGACAACCCATACATTTTTTCAAGTTGTTCGAGATAGGAGATATTCAAAAAATGAAGTTTGACTCTATTTCCACTTCACTCTGTTAATTCCTTTTTCTTTCTTTTTTTTTTTTTTTTTTTGTACTTGCTTTAGGTTTAGTTTGCTCTTTTTCTTCTGGTTGCTTAAGGTGGAACGTTAGGTTATTGATTTAAGAGACTCTTTTTTTTTTTTAATGAAGAAATTTATAGAATAAACTTCCCTCTGAGTTTTAGCTGCATTGTGCATAAGTTTGGGTAGTTTTCATTTTCTTTGTTAATCTTCACCCAAGGATAAATTTTCCCATTGAGTTTTAGGAAGCATGCAAGGGAGGGGAGAGCGACAGAGAAACATTGATGTGAGAGAGACAAATCAATTGGTTGTCTCTCACATACACCCCAACCAGGGCCAGGGATTGAGCCTGCAATCAAGGTACATGCTTTGGGCCAGAATTGATCCCGCAACCCTTCAATCTGTGGACCAACACTCTAACCTCTAAGCCAAATCAACCAGGGCTAGTTTTCATTTTTATAGATGTATTTTTTAAAAGAAACTTTAAAAATTAAATTTTGGGGGGTAACATTGCTTAATAACATAAATTTGAGGTATACAGCTTTATAATACAACATCTGCTCATCACTCAAAGTCTAGTCTCCTTCCATCACCATACATTTTATTTTAGCTATACAGAAAAATTGTGAAGATAATACAGATTCCCATATACGTCATACCCATTTATTATTAACAACTATAATGTTACATTATATTATAACATCTATAATGTTATTATTAACATCTTATATTCTTTTATATATTCGTTAAAATTAATGAACTGATAGTGATGCATTATTATTAACTAAAGTTCATGCTTTATCTAGATTTCCTTAATTTTTACCCATTGTCCTTTTTCTGTTATTCCAGGATCCCATCCAGGATGCCACATTACATTTAGTTTTCATGTCTTCTTAGGCTCCTCTTGGCTATGATAATTTCTCAGGCTTTCCTTGATTTTATCCTTGACCAGCCTGCAAACAGCCATCAGCCCCTCACCCAGGCTGGCCAGGCACCCCAGTGGGGACCCCCACCCTGAAGGGGGTGTGAACAGCCTGAAAACAGCCATCAGCCCCTCACCCAGGCTGGCCAAGCACCCCAACGGGACCCCCACCCTTATCCGGGACACCCTTCTGGGCAAAACAGCCAGCCCCCACCCATGCACCAGGCCTCTATCCTATATAATAAAAGGGTAATATGCAAACTGACCCTAACAGCAGAACGACTGGGAATGACTGGTCACTATGACATACACTGACCACCAGGGGGCAGACGCTCAATGCAGGAGCTGCCCCCTGGTGGTCAGTGCGCTCCCACAGGGGGAGCTCTGCTCAGCCACAAGCCAGGCTGACGGCAGCCAGTACAGTGGTGGTGGTGGGAGCCTCTCCCGCCTCCTCAGCAGCGCTAAGGATGTCCGACTGCAGCTTAGGCCTGCTGCCAGCTGGCAAGTGGACATCCCCCAAGGGCTGCCGGGCTGCCAGAGGGATGTCTGACTGCCAGCTTGGGCCCGATCCCCCAGGGAGCGGACCTAAGCCAGCAGGTGGACACCCTCCGAGGGGTCCCAGACTGCAAGAGGGCATAGGCCCGGCTGAGGAACCCCCACCGAGTGCACAAATTTTTGTGTACCGGACCTCTAGTTTTAAATAAAAATGGGGATCGGGCCTAAACCGGCAGTTGGACATCCCCCAAGGAGTCCCAGATTGGAGAGGGTGCAGGCTGGGCTGAGGAACATCCTCTCCCCCCATTCACAAATTTCGTGCACAGGGCCTCTAGTCTATATATATAAAAGCCCAGCAACCTAAATGGCAGAATGACCACAACAACCAGCCGCTATGACATGCACTACAGTGGACAATCAGCCCAATCCAGGCCCCCATCAGCCCCCCCCAACGATCCTCCCCTGACCAGCCCGCCCCCAATTGGGCACCCATCCCAATCGGGAGCGGGGCCAGCCAGCTGGGGGGAGGGGCTTCAGGTGGTTGGCCAGTTCCGCCCTCAATCACCCCTCATTGGGGCAGGCCCTACTCGTGCAGGAATCCGTACACTGGGCCTCTAGTAATAAATAAAAATCTGGAAGTTTATTATAAGTATACACAAACTCCCCCTGGGGGGACCCCCTATTGGGAAAAACCTGCTCCCTCTCTAATGGGAAAAAAATCAGTTCTGATCTCTCAATTTCTTGGTGTATGAGTTTATAAAGGCTGGCAGCTCTTTGTCTGAATATGACCCTTTCTAATTGACTCTTTCTTAACTTATTTCCCCCGATCTCTCCTAATCCGTCACTGTCCTGTAGGATATCACTTTCAAAGTTCAAAACCCAACAGTTGCCCCCCTCTTTTTTACCCCTTATTTTATTTATTTATTTTATTTTTTATTTTTTTTATTGTTTTATTGCTTAAAGTATTACAAAAAGTATTACATATGTCTCCTTTTTTTCCCGCCCTTGACAATCGCCTGGTCTCCCCTACCCCCCAGTGTCTTATGTCCATTGGTTATGCTTATATGCATGCATACAAGACCTTCGGTTTGATCTTTAACACTCCCCTCCTGCCCCCCAACCCTCCCCAGCCTTCCCGCTGTAGTTTGACAGTCTGTTCGAGGCTGCTCTGCCTCTGTATCTATTTTTGTTCATAAGTTTATAATGGTCTTTATTATCCATAAATGAGTGAGATCATGTGGTATTTTTCCTTCATTGATTAACTTATTTCACTTAGCATAATGCTCTCCAGTTCCATCCATGCTGTTGCAAATGGCAACAATTCCTTCTTTTTTACAGCAGCATAGTATTCCATTGTGTAGATGTACCACAGTTTTCTAATCCATTCATCTACTGATGGGCACTTAGGCTGTTGCCAGATCTTAGCTATGGTAAATTGTGCTGCTATGAACATAGGGGTGCATATGTCCTTTTTGATTGGTGTTCCTGTTTTCTTGGGATATATTCCTAGAAGTGGGATCACGGGGTCAAATGGGAGTTCCGTTTTTAGTTTTTTGAGGAAACTCCATACTGTCTTCCATAGTGGCTGCACCAGTCTGCATTCCCACCAGCAGTGCAAGAGGGTTCCTTTTTCTCCACATCCTCTCCAGTACTTGTCGTTTGTTGATTTGTTGATGATAGCCATTCTGACAGGTGTGAGATGGTACCTCATTGTTGTTTTGATTTGCATTTCTCGGATGATTAGTGACTTTGAGCATGTTTTCATGTGTCTCTTGGCTTTCTGAATGTCCTCTTTTGAAAAGTGTCTATTTAGGTCCTTTGCCCATTTTTTGATTGGATTGTTTATCTTCCTTTTGTTAAGTTGTATGAGTTCCCTATAAATTTTGGAGATTAAACCCTTATTGGTGATAACATTGGCAAATATGTTCTCCCATGCAGTGGGCTTTCTTGTTGTTTTGTTGATGGTTTCTCCACAAATAAATAAAAAGCTGTGCAGAAGCTTTTTATTTTGATGTAGTCCCATTTGTTTATTTTCTCTTTAGTTTCCAATGCCCTAGGAGCTGTATCGGTGAAGAAATTGCTTCGGCATATGTCTGAGATTTTGTTGCCTATGGATTCTTCTAGTATTTTTATGGTTTCCCGTCTTACATTTAAGTCCTTTATCCATTTTGAGTTTATTTTTGTGTATGGTGTAAGTTGGTGGTCTAGTTTCATTTTCTTGCATGTATCTGTTTTCCCAACACCATTTTTTGAAGAGACTATCTTGACTCCATTGTATGTTCTTGCCTCCTTTGTCAAATATTAATTGAGCATATTGCTTCGGGCCGAATTCTGGGTTTTCTATTCTATTCCATTGATCTATATTTCTGTTCTTGTGCCAGTACCAGGCAGTTTTGAGAACAGTGGCTTTGTAATACAGCTTGATATCTGGTATTGACATCCCACCTACTTTGTTCTTTCTCAGGATTGCTGCAGCTATTCGGGTTCTTTTTTTATTCCAGATGAATTTTTGGAGAGTTCGTTCTAGGTCTGTGAAATATGCCGTTGGTATTTTAATGGGAAGTGCATTGAATTTATAGATTGCTTTGAGTAGTATGGACATTTTGATGATGTTTATTCTACCAATCCAAGAACATGGTATGTTCTTCCATCTGTTTATGTCTTCCTCTATCTCATTTTTCAACGTCCTGTAGTTTTCTGAGTGGAGGTCTTTTACCTCTTTAGTTAAGTTTATTCCTAGGTATCTTAATTTCTTTGTTGCGATGGTAAATGGGATTGTTTTTTTTTTAATCTTTCTTTCTGTAAGTTCACTATTGGTGTATAGAAATGCCATAGATTTTTGGTGTTAATTTTGTATCCTGCTACATTGCCAAATTCATTTATTAAGTCTAATAGTTTTTTGATGGAGTCTTTAGGGTTTTTTATGTACAATATCATGTCATCTGCGAATAGGGACAGTTTCACTTCTTCTTTTCCAATTTTCATGCCTTTTATTTCTTCTTCTTGTCTAATTGCAATGGCTAATACTTCCAGGACTATGTCGAACAGGAGTTGTGAGAGTGGGCATCCCTGTCTTGTTCCTGTTCTTAGGGGAAATGGTGTTAGTTTTTGTCCATTGAGTATGATGTTGGCTGTGGGTTTGTCATATATGGTTTTTATTATGTTGAGGTATGATCCTTCTTTTCCCACCTTGCTGAGAGTTTTTATCAAAAGTGGGTGTTGGATTTTGTCAAATGCTTTTTCTGCATCAGTTGATATGACTATGTGGTTTTTTTCTTTCAATTTGTTTATGTGATGTATCACGTTTATTGATTTGAGGATATTGTACCATCCTTGCATCCCTAGGATAAATCCTACTTGGTCATGGTGTATGATCTTTCTGATGTACTGCTGGATCCGATTTGCTAAGATTTTGTTGAGGATTTTGGCATCTCTGTTCATGAGGGATATTGGCCTGTAATTCTCTTTCATTGTGTTGTCTTTATCTGGTTTTGGTATGAGGGTGATGCTGGCTTCATAGAATGAGCTTGGAAGTGTTCCTTCCTCTTGAATTTTTTGTAGTAGGCTGAGGAGAGTAGGTTTTAGTTCTTCCTTGAATGTTTGGTAAAACTCCCCTGTGAAGCCGTCTGGTCCTGGGCTTTTGTTTGCTGGAAGCTTTTTGATGACTGCTTCAATTTCTTCCATAGTTATTGGCCTATTGAGATTTTTAGATTCTTCCTGATTGACTTTTTGAATGATGTATTTTTCTAGGAATATGTCCATTTCCTCCAAGTTGTCTAGTTTGTTGGAGTAGAGTTGTCCATAGTATTTTTTGACAATCATTTGTATTTCTGTGGGGCCTGTTGTTATTTCGCCTCTATCATTTCTGATTTTGTTTATTTGGGTCCTCTCTCTTTGCTTCTTGGTGAGCCTGGCTAGAGGTTCATCAATCCTGTTTATCCTTTCAAAGAACCAGCTCTTGGTTTCATTGATTTTCTGTATTGTTTTTTTGGTCTCTATGTCATTTATTTCTGCTCTGATCTTTATTATCTCCTTCCTTCTGCTCACTCTGGGCTTTTCTTGTTGCTCTCTTTCTAGTTCTTTGAGATGTAGAGTTAGATGATTTACTACCATTTTTTCTTGTTTTTTGAGATAGGCCTGTAGAGCTATAAACTTCCCTCTCAGGACTGCTTTCATTGTGTCCCATAGGTTTTGGATTGTTGTGTTCTCATTGTCATTAGTTTCCAGGATGTTTTTAATTTCTTCTTTGATCTCATTGGTAACCCAATCAATATTTAATAACATTCTATTCAGCTTCCAGGTATTTTGGGTTGTTTTTATTGTAGTTTATTTCTAATATTATGCCATTGTGGTCTGAGAAGATGCTTGGTATGATTTCAATCTTCTTGAATTTGGGGAGACTTTGTTTGTGACCCAATATGTGGTCTATTTTTGAAAATGTCCCATGAGCACTTGAGAAGAACGTATATTCCGTGGCTTTGGGGTGAAATGTTCTGAAGATGTCAATTAAGTCCATCTGATCTAGTGAGTCATTTAGGATTGCTGTTTCTTTGCCGATTTTTTGTTTAGAGGATTTATCCAGTGATGTCAGTGGTGTATTAAAGTCCCCTACTATGATTGTATTGTTGTCGATCTCTCCCTTGATATCTTCCAGGAGTTTTTTTATGTATTTGGGTGCTCCTGCATTGGGTGCATATATGTTTATCAGGGTTATATCCTCTTGTTGTATTGATCCCTTTAGTATTATGAAGTGTCCTTCCTTATCTCTTGTTATGGCCTTCACTTTGAGGTCTATTTTGTCCTATATAAGTATTGCTACCCCAGCTTTTTTTTCATTTGCATTTGCCTGAAAGATATTTTTCCATCCCTTCACTTTCAGTCTTTGTGAGTCCCTTATTCTGAGGTGGGTCTCTTGTATACAGCAAATGTATGGGGTCATGGTTTTTTATCCATTCAGCCTCTCGATGTCTTTTGATTGGAGCATTTAGTCCATTTATGTTTAAAGTTATTATTGAAAGGTACTTGTTGGTGGCCATTTCTATTTTTTGTGCCTGTTTTCTTTCTTAGCTTTTTATTTCTTCTTTTTACACCAGTCCCTTTAGCATTTCTTGCATTGCTGGCTTGGTGGTGATAAACTCCCTTAGCCCTTTTTTGTCTGTGAAGCTTCTTATTTCCCCTTCAATTTTGAATGATAGCCTTGCTGGATAGAGTATTCCTTTATTCAGTCCTTTGCTTTGCATCACTTTGTAAATTTCCTTCCATTCTTTTCTGGCCTGATATGTTTCTGTTGAGAAATCATTTTATAATCTAATGGGAGATCGCTTGAATGTAACTTTCTGTCTCTCTCTTGCAGCCTTTAAGATTCTCTCTTTGTCCTGAACATTTGTCATGGTAATTATGATGTGTCTTGGTGTGGGTCTTTTTGGGTTCACCTTGTTTGGGACTCTCTGTGCTTGTGTGACTTTTTTCTTCCCCACCTCAGGGAAGTTTTCTGATATTATTTCTTCAAATAGGTTTTCTAACCCTTGTTTCTCTTTCTGTTCTTCTGGCACCCCTATTATTCGTATGTTGTTCTGTTTCATGTTGTCCCATAGCTCCCTTACGCTCTCCTCCTGTCTTTTAATTTTTTTCTCCAATTGCAGTTCAGTTTGGGTGTGTTTTGCTTCCCTGTCTTCTAATTCACTAATTCGGTCCTCCGCTTCTCCTAGTCTACTGTTGACACTTTCAATGGTGTTTTTTATTGCAGCTATATCACTCTTCATTTCTTCTTGGTTCTTACATAATTTATTGATTTTTTTCATCCGTTTCTTTTTGATTCTTACATAAGTTGATTTTTTCATCCGTTTCTTCTTGATTCTTGCATAAGTTGTTGATTTTTTTTCTCCATCTTGTTTATGCATTTTAGGACCCTTAATCTGAATTCTTTTTCTGTCATGCTGCATGCCTCTGTTTCACTTAGCTGCTTTTCTGGGGAGTCCTCCTTTTCTTTCCATTGGGGGTTTCTTTGTCTACCCATGTTTGATCTCACCGACATATCTAGATGTTGAGTCGTTCAGTGGCTCCTCGGGCTGTGGTTGCTCCTCGGGCGGTTGTGGTAGCAGCTGTTCCTCAGTTGGCATAGCTTCTCTGGTGGGAGCTGTTCACAGCTGTGGTGGCTCCTCTGGCTGGTGGGGGGAGGCTTCACACACAGCTGCTGTTCCTCAGACAGAGGGTGTGCTGATCACGAGGCTGCTGTTCCTTGAATGGGGGCGGGCTACAGACGCAGCTCCTACTCCTTGAACGGGGGTGGACTGCTCACGTGGCTGCTGATCCTTGGATGGGGCTGGCTGCATGCTGCTGTTGTTCCTCTGATGTGGTGGGCTACTTTTGGGGCTACTGCTCCTAGGACTTGGACAGGTTGATTGCAAGTCTGCTGCTCCTCAGATGGGGGTGGGTTTCTTGCGAGGCTGCTGCTCTTTGGACAGGAGTGAGCTGCATTCGTGGCTGCTCCTCCTCGGATGGGGGGCATGGCACTCACCCGGCTGCTGCTCGTCGGACAGGTGCAGGCTGTTGTGGCTTCTGCTCCTCGGACCGGTGCATGCTGCGCAGGGCTGCCGCTCCTCATACGTGGGCGGTTTGCTCGTGTGGCTGCTGCTCCTCAGACCGGGGTGGGCTGCTGCTGCTCTTCGAATGGGGCCGGGCCGCTCGCAGAACTGCTGCTCCTCGGATGGGGGCAGGCTGCTCACACAGCTGCTGTTCCTTGGATTGGGCAGGCTGCTCGTGCGGCTGCTGCTGCTTGGACAAGGGCAAGATGCTTGTGCAGCTGCTGCTCCTCAGATGGGGGCGTGCTTCGCAGGGCTGCTGCTCCTCAGACCTAGGAAGACTGCTCGTGTGGCTGCTGCTCCTTGGACAGGTCGGACTGCTCACGTGGTTGCTGCTCCTCGGACGGGGAAGCGGGCCGCTCACACAGCTGCTGCTCCTTGGACAGGGGCAGGCCACATGAGGCTGCTCCTCTTAGGCTCAAGGCAGGCTGCTCTCGGGGCTGATGCTCCCTGGATAAGAGCGTGCCGCTCATGTGTCTGCTGCTCATGTGGTTCTCCCCTTATTTTATAACATTCCTGTATCCTCTGTGAATATATGTCTTCCTTCCCCATGGGCCCCCTTCATTCCCTCACTGCCCGACTTGTCTCTAAAATTCCTTTCAAATCCAAATATGTCATTCACGTGCTCCCCCAGTTGCCAGGAAGTAAGAGGTAGTGGTGAAAACCAGTTGGCTAAACTCTGGGTGATAGAGACTCTAAGATTAATGACCTAGTATTACTTATTAAAATGGAGTTGGAATAATTTCAGCATTATGAGAGTTTTCTTTTGATTAGAATTTTGATTCCATAATCTTTGATTCCACTAGTTTGCTTGCATTTTACTCTTTCCCCATGCCTTTGTGAACAGTTTTGTCATGTGCCGTCAACTGAATACTCTGTGTTACTTTTTAATTGCTCACTAACCTGTATTTTCTAGAGACTCCTTAGGGTTCTTCTCATGAATATAAATCTGAAAATTGAATTGAATAAGAGTATCCTATTAGCAGTGATCTAAGGATATTATTTAGAAAAAAAATCAATTGTATAGTCTTTCATTTGGCAGAGACTTAAAATACTTAAGAGGGAGTTTACTAAAGAAGTTGCAGCTGATCTTTGAATATACCTTTACTGGCAAGTTTTGCTAAATTGCATGCTATTATTGGAGCTTATTATGAATGCCATATCTCCCAATTAACAACTGCCTTTCTTCAGTAATGGGGAGTGTATTTTAATACCTAATTCCTTTAGTTAGCCTTAATGGATATCAGACATGGTGGATGCCTGTTGGTTTTTCTCAAACATTAAATATTCTCAATATCATCCAGAACACTTAGTAATATGTATCAGCTAAGGTGTGAGGTAAATACGAAGAAAGTGGAGTCGTCACCTGTTTGCACCGAGCCAGTGAGTCTCTTTTGTGGGCCCTGGAGAGTTTTTCTTGTCTTGTGTGTATGAAGGGTTGGAGTCTTGGGCATATGGTGAAGATTATTTCACAGCCTCCTTTTTCTATTGCTTTTAAAGCAACCCTGGAGGCTTAGTTAATCCCAGTTTCAGTTTCCTGCTCTTAGTACAGTTTTATTATACACTAGAGGCCCAGTTCATGAAATTCGTACATGGGTAGGGTCCCTAGGCCAGCAATCAGGACGATCTGTGGGGCAATCGGCGGGGCGATCGGGTGGCCCCTGCTGGCACCGCCTTGTCTGGCCTGGTGTTGCCCACTCACTGGCCCTGCTCCCCGTCGCCACCTCCACCAGTTGCCTCCCTTTGCAGGGTGACTGGCAGGGCGATCGGAGGGGCTCCTGCTGGCACCCGCCTTGGCTGGCCTGGCGCTGCCTGCTCGCCAGCCCCGCCCCTGCCATCACTGCCAATTGGGGCCTCCGGGCTGCATTGAGCGTCTGCCCCCTGGTGGTCAGTGCATGTCATAGCGACCATTCGTTCTTCTGTTCATTCCACCGGTTGGTCAATTTGCATATTAGGCTTTTATTATATACAATTCTCTGACTCTCTCCTAGGAGAATGAGTAAAGTTTGTCACCCACCTTTGTAAAAGATTTAGTCTGGGTCCCAGCTGCAATTCCAATTGGCCTGGCCTGGATCTTTACCTGAAGAATTAGGATTTTCATACAAATAAAAATCATGATAAAAAAACATTAGTTTTGCCCTAACCGGTTTGGCTCAGCAGATAGAGCGTCGGCCTGCGGACTCAAGGGTCCCAGGTTCGATTCCGGTCAAGGGCATATACCCTGGTTGCGGGCGCATCCCCAGTGGGGGATGTGCAGGAGGCAGCTGATCAATGTTTCTCTCTCATTGATGTTTCTGGCTCTCTATCCCTCCCCCTTCCTCTCTGTAAAAAATCAATAAAATATATTTTTAAAAAAACAAAAAAGCATTAGTTTTAGTATAATAAATGCCATTTAAAACTAAAATCTCCAAATATTGAAAAGCTTACTGAGCTCTGTTCAAGTGACCTCCTTTATTTCACCGATGGTTGCCATGACCCAAGTACTATTACTGTTCAGTGAGAGATTTGGAAGCTTTCATTCAGGTCCATATAGTTAAGAGTGCCCAGCTGTTTGACCTCCTGAACTTAGTTGAAGGTCTTTCCATTTTCTGTGCTTCAGACAAAAGAGTGGACTCTTCCTCCTGGATCCTTTCACTGTTCACCACTGTAGCTGTCTCACAAAACAGTGTCACATTTAACTCCACTCTACCTTTCTATAAGTGCAGTCACCTTTCTCAGATGCCATTGTTTGTGGCCATTTTATTAGATGAATCACTTACACAAGAAATCTGCCCACCTGCATCAGTATTCCAGAGCCAGAGCTTCTATGTAGATGTTGTTCCTTACTCATTCTGCAGGATGATGTATCCATTAAGCAAGCACTCGTGCCATGCCCTGCCCTGCCCTGGCATCATTCTAGACACTGGGCACACAGTGGGCAAAGTGAAATGTGGTCTTTGTCCTCAGGGAACAAATAAATGGTTACTAAGGAGAGAGACCAAGGCAGCAATGTGGCAAGTGGAGGGATCACCCAGACTAATGTGAGGAGAAGTCAAGGTAGATTTGCCCTGTTATGGTTTCTTATTTTATTACTTTCCAGTAGACTGTTGTCACTTTATTGGCTATTTTGTTTTGGGGATTTTAAATACGTTAGTAGTTTCTTCTCATAATTTTAACTTTATCTTTTAGTGCATACAGTGCCCTTATTCATTCTAGGGAACACCTGGTATATGAGAGCCATAAAAATCTAGATTTTAAAGATTTAAAAATTGCTTTTTTCTTAATAGAGCCCTGAAAAAAAAGCAATAACCTTTATGAGCAAATGAACCATTATTTTATATCTTTTTATTCAGCAAATAGTTGAGTGCCAACCCACTTCTTGGCAAAGCCATATTTTAATAGAAGAGGCAGACAAGATTCTGAACCCCCTCCAAACTTCCCTGTGTGTTCACCATTGCACCTGTTTAACAGACAGTGGGGCTGTTACAGACTGCAAAGGAAGCCATAGGAAACTTCTGCTGCTTTAGAGGGAGCATTATGACTCTTGTGTCTCTGGGTTAGGAATCAGGGGGACCAGTGGAGGCTCCACGGAGGAGCTGCTATCTGATGCTGTGACTTTTCTTGATCTGCTCAGAGTTTTACTTTCACTAAAGATAGTTTCCCCTCCCCCTTTCCTTTCCCTTTTCTCTTCTTCTTCCACCTCTGCCCCTCTTTCTCCCCATTCTCCCTTCTAGATACCTCACCCCTGCTGCCTCCCCTGCCCCTCTTCACCCACATAGTCACTGTCTGAAGTGGCCTTGCTTCTTTAGTTTTATTTTTCACTGTTAAAGAGACCACTTTAGTTCCTTCTCAGATGCCTTGTATAACATTGTAAGCCTAATTCAGGCCTCAAAAACACCTAGATTTACCTTGTAATTTTTTTCTCCAAACTATTAGAAGACTTAAGAGCAGAACATAACAGACTTTATCCCTCCCTCTCCTTTTTTGTCCCTTCACCCTCTACCCAGATATTAAAAAAAGAGGAGCTCTCATGGTTTAGGCCTGGCCCCTTCTTTTCTTTCTCTCCCCTTTTCCCCAGGTTACTGGATCCATGCCCACAACTTACTCTGTGTGTCACAGACTCTCAGATTTCTATCTCAGTGCTGTTTCCTTTGTGCTCCAGACCTGCATGTATGCTGCCTAAATGGCATTCTCTGAGACATCTCAGAAAGAAAACATCCACAGTCATCCTTGTAATTATTTTTCACCAACCTCTCCCACCTGGTGTTCCCTGTCTCAGAAGGTGTCACCCATCCAGCTGTGTGACCTGGAAGTCTGGGATCTTCCACAGCAGCCCATCTTCACAGCTGTTGGGGGCACAGGAATCTCTGGAATGTGACTGCCAGTCTCCACTGTCAAACACTGGTCCTCTGTTAGGACTGCTTCGGTCATTTCCTGATGCCTCTTCCCATCAGCTCTACTCCCTTCCAGCCCCTTCTCCCCTCTGTAGCCAGAGGGGTCACTGCCCCCTCCACACTTTGTCTCCAGTGATGAGCACAGAGCCTGGTACTTGCTGCGTGCTCAGTATTTAACAGTGAATAAAGTTCGACAATACCTGTCGTTTATTGTTTTCATCCTGTAGTCTTTTTTGTTGTATAATATTAGTCAACTATGGCATTATCATGTTTTTCCACTTCCACATTCATGTCAGACTTCTCAAAATCACTCAAGAGCTTCCTAAAGTACAGCCTCCTCCCCAGAGTCCTAATGATGTAACAGGTGTGAATTATTTCCCTTTTTTAACTTTTCCCATCCCGTTTATGAGCAATAGTATTATTTAGCAGAAAATAATTTCTATTTTATTTATGTATTTAACATTTTACTCTCTGCACATGCCTTTTTAGAAATTGCATATTTTAAGACTTTACAGAAATTATAAACTATGAATAATTTTAACACTGTAGATTTTATCTGTGTTAGCAAGTTTTTTAAGAAGTATGGATAATTAAATTTGTTCCTTTCTGATGCAGTTCCAATTTATAAATGATAAACTATAGAGAAAAGAATTCCATTGTTCAGAGAAATATAACAGATTTTTGCCAAAGGAAACTTTAAAAGACATTTCTTGTTACCCAACTCAAGTGGTGGGGCTTTGTGGATATTTCTGATGTCTATCCTCAAACTAAATTGTGCCAGTTTATAAATCCTTTTTATTTGGTTTTATTTTCTATCTTCAGCTGAAATTTTTTCATTAAAGATGGGTTTATCAACCCATTTTAATGAAAATATGTGGTTTATCAAACCACAGTGAGATGCTACTTCACACTGAAATAAGCTAGACACAAAAGGAAAAATACTGTATGATTCCACCTACATAAGGTACCTAAAGAAATCAAATTCATGGAGACAAAGTAGAAAAATGGTTAATAGGGGCTGGGACAAGGGAATGCTGTATTGTACAGAGTTTCAATTTGAGAAGATGAAAATGTTCTAGAGGTGGGGATGGATGGTGTTGATCTCACAGCAGTGTGAATGTACTTAATGCCATAGAGCCTTACACTTAAAAATGGTTAAATGGTAAATTTTATACTATGTATATTTTACCACAGTGATACAAAAAGGTTTATCAACACTGCATGTAAATCTACAAAATCCTCAAAAGTTTAATTAAAAAACTACAGATAGAAAACAATAGGTTTATTCTTTCACATTCTTTGCTCTGCTTACTGAAACATTTGTTGTTTTGTTAAATTTGTATTGATATCATAGTTGATAGAGTGAGAAATTTAACCTAAGGCTCCTGGAGTTTGTTCCTGGCTTGGTGTCTTTTAAGACCCAGTACATCCACACAGCCCAATTACAGAATGTGTGCATTACACATTAGACTATTTGAGCTCTTGACTTTTTAAAAATAAATATGATCAGGTAATAAATCCCTGTTTAAAGGCTGGTGAAATGTAATCAGACAATTTTAGAATTTTTTTATGTATGCTAGTATGTGAGAGAAAACAAGTCAAGTTGCTTATCTCTGACATTTTCTTATCTTCCAGGTATACCTTGAAAGACTTTTAACATATGCAGAGATAGATATCTGTCCCGCCAACTGGAAACGAATTGTTCTCGGTGCGATTCTGCTGGCCTCCAAGGTGTGGGATGACCAGGCTGTGTGGAATGTGGATTACTGCCAGATCCTGAAAGACATCACAGTGGAGGACATGTGAGTATGTGTGTATATGTTGGAGGGGAGAGCAGTGGAACTGCTTGGGAAGGAGATTGTGTCCCTTTTGAATGTCTTTACAGTGTAGAATGAATGAATTTGACTGAAAGTCTTTTGGGAGCTGATGATATACAGTGAAGGCACGGTTGTGGAATATTATATGTAAAAACCTGTATTTCTTTTCACTGTGGATCATGAATAGGTACTGGCAAAGCTTTTCTTTACTTTCTTTAGAAAGGTGTAGAACAGTGCCTTCTGCAGTCTGGCAGTTTACATTTGAGTTGTATCCCACTGCAGACTGATAACACAGAGTTAATGTCCTGCACCATTCTTTTGTGGGCCACAGAAAGAGCAAAAGAATTAAAATATTGTTTCCTTTTTTTTAATATTGATTTCAGAGAGGAAGGGAGAGGGAGGGAGAAAGATATAGAAACATCAATGATGAGAGAGAATCATTGATCAGCTACCTCAGGCACGCCCCACGCTGGGGATTGAGTCCCCAACCTGGGCATGTACCCTGACCAGGAATCTAACTGTGACCTCCTGGTTCATAGGTTGATGCTCAACCACTGAGCCTAGCCAGCCAGGCTCTTTTTAGTTGCAGAGTGAAAACTTTCACTGCTTTGTCATTCGTATAGGTTCAGTTGTTTAAAAAGGGCATTCTGTCCCTGACGCCTGTCATGCATCTTGTTAAGATGGCATGTTCTCCCCAGCTGGGCTCAAGTGCCCACAGCTGAGTGGAAATACCATAAATCCTGCGGGGGAGGGCACCCCAGGGCTCTTAGGACAGCCTTAAGATTTCTCTTATGGCCGAAACCGGTTTGGCTCAGTGGATAGAGCGTCGGCCTGCGGACTGAAAGGTCCCAGGTTCGATTCCGGTCAAGGGCATGTACCTGGGTTGCGGGCACATCCCCAGTAGGGGATGTGCAGGAGGCAGCTGATCGATGTTTCTCTCTCATCGATGTTTCTAACTCTCTATCTCTCTCCCTTCCTCTCTGTAAAAAATCAATAAAAATATATTTAAAAAAAAAAAAAAAGATTTCTCTTATGGTTCAATCCTCAGATTTAGGTAAGGACTGTTAGCAGGAGACCTGTAGGTCTATTCCCTGGGATATCTGGGGTCTGGATTCAGAGCCTTTTAGGAGGAAGGAGCTGTTTTGGAAAACAATCAGGATGAACTACTTACAGTTGCTTGTGGTTTATAGTAACTTTTGACACTGCTCATGCTAAAATTTTTCTCACATTATTTGTTTGGCTTTCTTGAGGAAGCTTTAGGCTGGAGGAGGTTCCCAGCTGTGTCCTAATCCACAGCCATTTCCCTGAACCAAATAATCCTGGGGTTGCAGGATCTTCACGGTGCCTATTACTACTACTTTGTGGGGTATCACATGGATTTCTCTCCAGGTTGGGGTACCCGTGCCTTATTTACTGACTTTCTGGGCACCCCGTTTTATGGCTCTTGTGAAGCATACTTGTTGATGTTCTTTGGGTCTTTTGTTGCAGAGCTCATTCCTGCTGCTGACCTATGAAACTCCTTCCTGTGTCTGTAACTCTCTATTATAAAAACTAAGAAAAGTATAAAGAAGTCTTTGATAGTAATAAAAATAAAATTCTTGATTATATTTCAAATGGAAACAGCTACAAAAATAATTGTCATTCAGACCATAAAGGAGAAGGACATTTGGGTGCAAGGTTTAAGAAATGCTGACTTTATTGGTTGGTGGTTCTCTCAACTGCCAGACCAGACACCATGTGACACTGTATGGCACACCACAGGGATCATGATCATCAAGGTTGTCTCTTCTCCTTTGTATAAAGTGGATAATGTACAACCAATAACTTGGTGTGGGTGGCCGTACTGAGGTTCTACAAGAGCAGGTAGAAAGGGTTTCCCCACCACGAGGAGTTGTATCTATTAAAGTCAAAGAGGAAAATACCTCCTGAAGTCAATGTAGGTCTCAAATCTTTTCATCATTTATATCCTGTTTCTGTAAGGAAATTAGATACAAATGCAAATTACAAATACTACAGAAGCGTTAAAATAACAGAGAGCAGAGAAAAATGAAGAGTGAAGAGTCTTAGGGGTTGGGAGGAGATTCTTTTAACATGAGAGCTAAGAGAACACACTGATGTAAGTACATGAATTTCCAAGACTTATTGTATTAGTGTCATCCCAGTGAGTCTTTAAATGCTTTTAAAATTATATGTTAAAATCACATAGTCATCTATCAGTAAAAATTACTTAAATGAGCCTTCCAATTCCTTCAGTTTGGTAAAAGCAGAAATTGTAAACCACCTAAGATATTAGCCTGTCATTAGAGTTACTTACTTTTTTAAAACCAAAAATTGGAATAAGTCCCTTTACTTGCCTTCTCAGAGGTTCTTCACCTTGGAACAACAAACTTGGTAAGGGTAGGTGACTCGTCTTCCTTCCCCTCCCAGAGTGGGAGAAGAGTAACAAGGAAAGAGAACCTGTACACTTGGTGTATCCTTGGGCAAGTCAGTTTTAAGAGAGAGAAATGAAAGTTAGTGATCTAGGAATCTGTTCCCTAATGCTGTTGGGTTCCTAGGCTTGCTTAGAGAAAGCCTGTGTGTGCGCTAACGGAAAGCATATTCCAGCATGAAGACCAATGTTCCTTTGAGCCTTCTAACACAGCAGTCGCCAACCTTTCGGACCTCACGGACCACCAGTGGACCACAGACCACCTATGGCATTTTGTTATGGCAGCCCAGAGACTAACATAGATTTTGGTACTGGGAAGGGGAGTGCTGCTGTAATAAATACCTAAAGATGCGGAAGCAGCTTTTGAACAGGGTAGTGGGAGAAGAGTTTGAGGCTCATATTGGAAAAACCCTAGATTGCCTGAAAGAGATGATAAGTAGAAATAGTGTTAAAGGCAATTCTGGTGAGGACCCAGCAAGAAAAGAGTGGAATTGTAGAGAAGACTTCTGTAATCTTGGAGTTTACATAAGCAGAATGTCATTAGAAACATGAATATTAAAGCTACTTGTGAAATGAGATCTTAGAGATGGGGAACATGCTATTGGACATTGGAGGATAGGTGATCCTTGCTGTAAAGTGGCAAAGAAGGTGGCCAAATTGAGTTTTAATGTTTTGTGGAAAGTAGAGTATTTATTTATTATATTTTTATTGATTTCAGAGAGAAAGGGGGAGAGAGATAGAAACATCAATCATGAGAGGGAATCATTGGCCGGCCGCCTCTTGCACACCTCCTACTGGGGATTGAGCCCACAGCCTGGGCATGTGCCCTGACCTGGAATCAAACATGACCGCCTGGTTCATAGGTTGATGTGCAACCACTGAGCCATGCAGGCTGGGCATTTTTTTTTTTAATATATTTTTTTCAATTACAGTTGACATACAGTATTAGTTTTAGGTGTACAACATATTGATTAGACATTTGTATAACTTATGAAAAGATCACTCCAATAAGTCTAGTACCCATTTGGCACAATACATAGTTATTACAATATTATCTATATATATAAAAGCCAAGCGACCAGAATGACCGGTCGCTATGATGCACACTGGCCGGCCAACCTCCTTTGGCCCCTCCCCCTCGGCCCCGGGGGCTGGCTGGCCGGACCCCACCCATGCACGAATTCGTGCATCAGGCCTCTAGTTGACTATATTCCCTATGCTGTATTTTACATCCTCATGACTGTTTTTATTATTGGAAATTTGTACTACTTAATTTTTCACCCAACTCCTCAACCCCCTTCCATTTGGCAACCATCAATTTGTTTTTGTATCTATGAGCTTGTTTCTGTTTTGGTTAATTTATTTTGATTTTTAGATTGCACATACAAGTGAAACCATATGATATTAGTCTTTCTCTGGTTCACTTATTTAACTTTGCATAAAAAGCTCTATGTCCATCCATTGCAAATGGTAGGATTTCTTTTTATCGCCGAGTAATATTCCATTGTGTATATGTACTACATCTTCTTTTCCATTCTTCTACCGATGGACATTTAGGTAGCTTCCTTATCTTGGCTATTGTAAACAGTGCATTAGTGAACATATGGATGCATATATATTTTCAAATACATTTTTTTCGTTTCTTTGGATAAATACCCAGAACTGGAATTTCTGGGTCTTTCTGTGTCTTGTTACAGCCTTTGTTTTAAAATCTACATCTGTTGTACGTATTGCTCCTTCAGCTTTTTTCAGATTTCTATTTGCATAAAATACCTTTTCCTTCTCTTTACTTTTAGTCTGTGTATCTTCAATTTGAAGTGAATCTATTATAGATAAAATATATATAGGTATTGCTTTCTTATCTATTCAGCCAACCTGTATCTTTTGATATGAGCATTTAATCCATTAACATGTAAAAACTATTGATAGGTATGCAGTGATTGCCATTTTATTATTTATATTTTTGATCTTTTCTTCTTCCTAAAGAAGTCCCTTTAACATTCCTTGTTTGTTTGTTTGCTCAAATATATTTTTATTGATTTCAGACAGGAAGGGCGAATGAATCACTGATTGGCTGCCTCTTGCATGCCCTCCACTGGGTATCAAGCCCACAACCCAGGCATGATCCCTGACCAGGAATCAAACCGTGACCTTCTGGTTCATAGGTTGATGCTCAACCACTGAGCCACGCCTGCCGGGCCCTTTAACATCTCTAATAATAAAAGCATAATATGCTAATTAGACCAGACGTCCTTCCAGTCGACCTGCCGGATGAAGCTGGGGCTGCAAGGGAAACCCGGGCCCTGGGTGCCTGCCGGTGATTAGAGCTTGGAAGCCTGGGTTCCAGGTGCCTGCCAGCAGCCTGAGGGAAGACCAGGTCCCGGGTGCCAGAGGGACGCCAGTGCTGGCAGGTGGGGGAAGGAAGGCCTACTCTTGTACGAATTTCGTGCATCGGGCCTCTAGTGTCTTATAATACTGACTTGATAGGAATGAACTCCTTTGCTTTTTCTTGTCTGGGTAGAGTATTCTTGGTTGTAGGTCCTTGTTTTTCATCTCTCTTAATATTTCTTGCCACTCCCTTCTGGCTTGCAAAGTTTCTGTGAAGAAATCAGCTGACAGTCTTATGGGAGCTTCCTTGTAAGTAACTAACTGTCTTTCTCTTGCTGCTTTTAAGATTCTCTCTTTGTCTTTAACCTTTGCCATTTTAATTTTTAAAAAATCTTTATTGTTGAAAGTATTACATATGTCCCCCTTTTCCCCCTATTGAGCTCTTCTAGCCTGCCCTCACCCCTGCCCCAGGCCTTCACCACCCTATTGTCAGTGACACCATGGGTTATATGCATATATGCATACAAGTTCTTTGGTTAATCTCTTCCCACCCACCTACCCTTCCCTGCCTTCCCTCTGAGGTTCAACAGTCTGTTCTGTGCTTCTATGTCTCTGGATCTATTTTCATCAGTATATTTTATTCATTAGATTCTATATATGAGTGAGATCTTGTGATGCTTATCTTTCTCTGACTGGCTTATTTCACTTAGCATAATACTCTCCAGGTCCATCCATGCTGTTGCAAATGATAAGAATTCTTTTTTTTCTTTTTTCAGTTACATAGTATTACATTGTGTAAATGTACCACATGCCATTTTAATTATGATATGTCTTGGTGTGGGTCTTTCTTGGTTCATCTTGATTGGGACTCTGCACTTCCAGGACTTGTGTAGCTTTTTCCTTCACTAGGTTAGGGAAATTTTCAGTCATTATTTCTTCAAATATGTTCTTAATCCCTTGCTCTCTTTCTTCTTTTAGTAATCCTATGATGCGAATGTTGTTACACTTGATGTTTCCCAAAGGTTCCTTAAAGTATCCTCATTTTAAAAATATTCTTTTTTCATTTTGCTGCTCTCATTGGATATATTCTGCTGCCTTATCTTCCCAATTGCTGATTTAATCCTCTGCTTCCTCTAATTGGCTATTGATTCCTTCTAGTGTATTCTCCACTTCAGATAGAGTGTTCTTTATTTCTGACTGGTTCTTTTTTATGCTTACTATCTCTTTGTTGAAGTTCTCACTGAACTCATCTGTTTTTTTCCTAAGTTCCTTGAGAATCCTTATAACCATAGTTTTGAACTCTGTATCTGGTAGATTGATCACCTTCATATAATTCTTTTTTGGTGGTTGTTTTTTTTTCTCTTGTTCTTTCATTTGGGGCTTTTTTTTTTTTTAATCTTTCCATTTGGCTGCCTCTCTGTATTTGTTTCTTTGTATTAGGTAGATCTGCTATATCTCCCAGTATTGGTAGGGTTGCCTTATGTAATAGGTATGTTGTGGAGCTTAGTGGCACAGCTCCCTAATCACCTGAGTTAGGTGCTCCAGGAATATCCCTTTTGTGGGTTATTTGTGCCCTCCTGTCGAAGTTGAGTCTTGATTGTTGCTGGCCCTGTTTGTGGATGGAGTTGACACTCAGGCTGGCTGATTGTGAGGATTGACCCTGACCACCAGTATATGAGCTGCTGTGTGTGAGAAGTGGAATTACCCCTCAGCAGAGTCTGGTGCCCTCAGAGATAGCCCTTGGATGTGCCAACTGGGTCATGTTCTGATGTGTGTGTTGTTTCTGGGGCCTCTTGGGAGGGACTTCCATGCAGGTCAATGTCAGAAGGTACCCCACATCCATCCCTGGGCTACCTGTTTGGAGCTACAAAGTGATCTATAGGTAGCTTCAAACAGGTACCTGCCTCTGATGCTGGGGTGCATATAGGAAGGGCCAAGCTGCATTCCAAAGTTTGCTTCCATCAGCACCAAGTTTGGGCAGGTCAGCAAAAGGCCCAAAGCACCCCAAGATTTGTCTCCACCTTTCAGCTGCCACTAGGTTCAGTCACTGAAGAATTCCTGGTGGTACAAGTTGCATGAGATAGAATCTCAGTGAGCCATCAGATAGGGGTGAGAGGTGTTCACCAGGTTGATAGAGATTTAAACTCAGTGCCAGTGTTGGGTTTCAAGCCACCCAGCAAAAGTCTAGTGTACACCAAGGCCAGGCAACAACCGCCTAGGCCCTTGGGAACCTTTGTTGTGGGAGGGGTCTTGGAGCCTCAGGTTGAGGTCAGCAGAGTTCATCAGGCTCAAACAGATGAAGATTTGGATATGTGGAGGGAGGAATTTGCACAGGAATGGTGGAGGCATGTGGGAAACATGGCCCTTGCAAGGTGCAAACTCAGCAAGGTGGGACCTCCTTAGGATCCCTCCAAGAAAGTCTGCACCACAGGCCCAGGCTGGCTGCAGCCAGCTGACTCCTCCACAGGGCTCAGACCTCAGCAGGGCAGGGCCACAGGCATTTGGGAGGGTGGGGCTATTGCATTATTCCAGGCTGCTGCTGTATGGAAGAGAAATATGGCATCTGTGGATTATGTGGAAGAGGAGACTGGGTGGATGTCCCTTCAGCCCTCTCCTCAGAGCCACACAACCCAGTCTGTGTCTGGATGAGTCCCATTCACTCTGAGCCACTGCCCTCCCTCCTGCCAGAGCCTGGGGTGAGGTGGCTGTGAATGAGATTTTATGCATTGGCCCTTTAAAAGAGCACCTGAGTTTTTAGCCAACTCCTGTCTCTCCTTGGCAGACAGAATCCTCACAGGTTTTCCCAGTCAGATGCTGTGTGGACTCCTTTTCCCCAATACTGGTTGGTGCTCAGTGTTGGGGAGCCCAGCATGGGGTTAAGACCCTTCACTCCTCAGGGGGGTCCTTTGAAGCTATGATATCTCTCCAGATTTTCAACCACCACACATGAGTGCAGGGCCAGCCTTTTCATGCCTCCATACTTTCTACCAGTCTAGATGTGGCTTCTTCTGTAAATCATTGGTTATAAGACTTTTGTTCAGCTAGTCTTCAATTGGTTATTCAGGTTGATTGTTCTATATTTTAGTTGTAAATCCAGTTTGGTCCTGGGAGGAGGTGAGTGTAACTTCTACCTCCTCTGCCTCCATCTTTAATCCTTTGAAATTCTTGTTTTGTTAAAATGTTATCTGGGTTCCAGTATTTCACAGATCTCTTATTAAATTTCATTTAAATGAGGCATGAATAAATGTCATTTAAAGTAAAAATCATCCTGGCCAGTGTGGCTCAGTGGGTGGAGCATTGTTCTATGCACTGAAAGGTTGCCGGCTTAATTCCTAGTCAGGGTACAAGCCTGGGTTGCCAGTTTGGTCCCCAGTTGGGGTGCATACAGGAGGCAGCCTATTGATGTTTTTCTCTCACACTGATGCTTCTCTCTCACACTCCCCCCACCTTTCTTTTTTCTTTTTTAAATATATATATATTTTTTTTAATTAAATCTTTATTGTTCAGATTATTACAGTTGTTCCTCTTTTTCCCCCCCATAGCTCCTCTCCACCTGGTTCCCACCCCACACTCCACCCTCACCCCCCCCCACTGTCCTCATCCATAGGTGCACGATTTTTGTCCAGTCTCTTCCGCATCCCCCACACCCCTTTCCCCCCCAAGAATAGTCGGACCACTCCCTTTCTATGCCCCTGATTCTATTATAATCACCAGTTTATTCTGTTCATCAGATTATTTATTCACTTGATTTTTAGATTCACTTGTTGATAGATGTGTATTTGTCGTTCATAATTTGTATCTTTACCTTTTTCTTCTTCCTCCTCTTCTTAAAGGATACCTTTCAGCATTTCATATAATACTGGTTTGGTGGTGATGAACTCCTTTAGCTTTTCCTTATCTGTGAAGCTCTTTATCTGACCTTCAATTCTGAATGATAGCTTTGCTAGATAAAGTAATCTTGGTTGTAGGTTCTTGGCATTCATCACTTTGAATATTTCTTGCCACTCCCTTCTGGCCTGCAAAGTTTCTGTTGAGAAATCAGCTGACAGTTGTATGGGTACTCCCTTGTAGGTAACTGAGTTTCTTTCTCTTGCTGCTTTTAAGATTCTCTCTTTGTCTTTTGCTCTTGGCATTTTAATGATGATGTGTCTTGGTGTGGTCCTCTTTGGATTCCTTTTGTTTGGGGTTCTCTTTGCTTCCTGGACTTGTAAGTCTATTTCTTTCACCAGATAGGGGAAGTTTTCTGTCATGATTTCTTCTAATAGGTTTTCAATATCTTGCTCTCTCTCTTCTTCTGGCACCCCTATAATTCGGATGTTGGTATGCTTGAAGCTGTCCCAGAGGCTCCTTACACTATCTTCGTATTTTTGGATTCTTTTTTCATTTTGCTTTTCCGGTTGGGTGTTTTTTGCTTCTTCGTATTTCAAATCTTTGACTTGATTCTTGCGATCCTCTAGTCTGATGTTGGAACCCTGCATAATATCCTTTATTTCAGTCAGTGTATGCTTAATTTCTAGTTGGTCCTTTTTCGTAACCTCGAGGGTCTCACTAGATTTCTTGAGGGTCTCACTACATTTATCGGCGGTCTCACCAGTCTTTTTGAGGGTCTTATTAAATTTATCGGCAGTTTCTAGAAAGTTCTTGAAAAACCTTAAAAGTGTGGTTTTAAACTCTGTATCCAGTCGTTTGCTTTCCTCTATTTCTGTCATTTGTGACCTGTTTCTTTGTCTCCGCATTTTTTATGCTTCCCTGTGTTGATAGAGTGGCTTTCTGTGCTAGGTGTCCTATAGGGCCCAGTGGCTCAGCCTCCCCAATTACCTGAGGTGGACACTCTTGGTGCACCCCTTTGTGGGCTTTGTGCACAGTCTTGTTGTAGTTAAGCCTTGATTGTTGTAGGTATCACTGAGAGGAATTGACCTCCAGGCCAATTGGCTGTGAGAATCAGCTGTGTCTGCAGTGGGAGAACTTCTGTGCTGAAGACACCCTTCTGGGGCAAGACTTGCTTCAGTGGGGCTTTGGTGCTCACTGAGTCTGCCCCCTGAGTGTGTCCCTTATGGATCTGAGGTGTTGTAATTGGATGGTCCCACTCTGACCACTGGGTACACTGGCTCTTGGATCTAAGGAGGTGCTAATTTAGCCTCTGCCTGAGGCTACCCAGCAGGAGCTATGGAGAGATCTGCAGATTTCCCTTCCTTGTTTGGGGTTTGGAGGTGCCCAGATGAGGCCCAGCTGTGAAGCAATGCAAGCTGCTGTGGGGCCTTGGGCCTTCTCTTGGAAGTTCTGGGTCTGTCTGGCCCAGCTGCAGTTTGTTAGGTAATTTTCAGATTGCAAAGGGCCAGGGCATTCATATGCAAAAGCCTCTGCTGCAGTTTGGGTGGGGCGGGGTCTCAGGGAATCAACAGGGCGGAACAAGCAGCTTTGGCTGATCCTCAGCCCTGCCCTAAGGGGCCCCACCATCTCAGTGTCCCGGTAATCGGTAATCACTGCAAGCACCTTTGAGAGAAAGCCGCCCTCGAGTTCCGAGTTCTGCCCGCTGCCAGACAGTCCACTTTCTCCCTGTATGAGTCTGGGTCCTCAGAGACTCACCCGGAACTGGAGTTCAGAGCAGTCGGGGGCTTGTGACTCCCGCCCGATTCAAAAAGACAGCCGCGTCCTCAGTTGCCAGCCCTTGCTGCGTGCGCCTCCGTACCTCTGCACTTTACTTCCGCACCTCCTCTGAGTCTCAGTGTGCTTTTCTCTTTCCTTCTAGTTGTAGAATTTCCACTCAGCCAGCCTTCCTGTGGTTCTGGATGATGTCCGTTTTGTCTTTTAGTTGTATTTTTGAATTTGTTGTGGGAGGCAGCAATTTCCGGTGTTTACCTATGCCGCCATCTTGGTTTCTCCTAAATATATTTTTATTGATTTCTGAGAGGAAGAAAGAGGGAGAGGGAGAAACATCAATGATGAGAGAGAATGATTGATCGGCTGCCTCCAAATTGAACTGTGACCTCCTGGTTCATAGGTGAGTGCTCAACCATTGAGCAACACTGGTCAGGCCCCCCCTCTTTCTCTCTCTCTAAAAACATAAAATAAAAATAACTAAAAATCATTCCAAATAAAGCAAAGTAATGAGAGAGAAACATGGATCAGCTGCCTCCCGCACACCTCCCACTGGGGATGTGTCCGCAACCAAGGTACATGCCCTTGACTGGAATCGAACCCGGGACCCTTCAGTCTGCAGGCCGACGCTCCATCCACTGAGCCAAACCGGTCAGGGCCTAAGTGTGACTTCTTGGTCTTTCCATCTGAGACATTCAGGCCTTCCATAGCAACTTGCTGAAGTTTCTTCATTTTGACTTGCCCAGTAGCTTCCTTCTCTAAAGCCACTCACCTTGCTCACATCCCAGCCTTTCTGCTCATCTGCTCAGCATTCCTATCCCTTGTTGTCACAGCATCATGAGACTGGGGCATAGTCCTCCTTGGTCTCTGATGGCCTGAGTACAGGGGCCAGAACTGGGGACTCGGTGTTTCAGGAGAGATGCAGAGGCTGGGCCAACAGGGGTAAGGCCTAGCACTGGGGACTGGGCTTGTCAGCCTTCAGCTCCACTTACAGGAGATAGTGACAACATTTTCTGTGCTCCTGTGGTCTTGGGTGTGGTTTGAGTGGTCCCCACTACTGGAAATAACCCCAGCCCTTGTTCTCTCCACCAGCCTCCATGCTTGCCAAACTCAATTCAGTTCTCACTTTACTGATCCCTGTGAAGCCTTCCCTGATGCCCCTGCCCAGCTGAGCTTAGTTGCTGCCTTCCCTAACAGTAATCATTGAGCACCAACTCTGTCAGATACTGTGCGAGGGGCTGGGCATGTGAAATTAGATGTCATGGTTTCTAACTCTGAGGAGACAAGTAGGGGAAACTGACTTAAGGCAACATTTACAGTAGAGTGTGAGGAAGGACAGAAATACAGCACTGTGTAGTGTGCTTTAGGGGCACAGTGTACTTCTGGCGGGAGGGGGGAGCACTGAAACTGAGTGCCCAGCCCAGGATCAGTGCTCAAGAACAGACCACGGAGGGCTTTTCATCCCATAGGTAGGAACTGTAGGGAAATAGACCTAATTTAAAAGATAACTGACATGTGGGCATTCTCAAAGTAAAAGTTTTAAAATTTACTGTGGCTATCTATCAATTAGTTTTCATCAAAATATGGATCTTAACATGTGTTTGCTCCTTGACCACTCTCTATGGTTGAGTGGTTCTCACAGTGTGGTCAGCATCCAATTAGAAATTGTTAGAAGTGCACATTCTCAGGATCACCCCAGACCTGCTGAATCAGAGACAAGGGTGGGCCTAGCTATCTGTCTGCAGCTCTTTGTCTGCAGGTGATTAGGTGGGTGCTCAGATTTGGGAACTATGGCTTTCATTCTGTGGAGTTGGTGAGTTCTCTTTGAGAGAGGCTGGCTAGGCTGCGATTCACTTTCCTCCCTCCTTTGCCTGAGGAACTCTCTTGTCAAGGAGGTGGGTAAAGGGCATTGAGGGAGGGCATCCTCTGTGTCTAGCAGAGGCCTTTCCTCTAAGCTGTGATCTTGGTTGCTCACTAGACTCCACTTGACAGCTCTTGACTGCTTCTTCTGCCCCGTGTCTGAGCTGATGATGCATGCTGAGATTTGCAGCCAGAGCCTGATATGTGTGTGTTAGGTCTCGGTGAAACAAATTACCCTGAAATATTCACCCCAATTAATCAGGGCTTATCCTTGTGGGCACCTAATTAAGTGGATTCGGCTTCTAATACCAATTTGGTGGTTAAACTGCAACTCTGGTGTCCAACAAGGTAATTAATTACATGGCTTTTCTTCCTGAGGATGCACTTTTCTGGAGTCTTGTGTCCAGCAGCTTGCCTTGGCAGGCCATACAGCCTAGGATGGCAACTAAATGTGTGCAATTTTTGTCTTTGCAGGAATGAGTTAGAGCGACAGTTTCTTGAATTGCTCCAGTTCAACATCAATGTTCCTTCCAGTGTTTATGCCAAGTATTATTTTGATCTTCGTTCTCTGGCAGAAGCAAATAACCTGAGCTTTCCTTTGGAGCCCCTGAGCAGGGAAAGGGCTCACAAGCTTGAGGTAATGTATTTTAACATACTGCTTTTGGGTGCACTATTGCCGACTCATCATCTGGGTGCCATGGAAGGGTAAAGGGTGTGATTACAATGCTGATTTCTCCCACTGTGTTGTTATGAAATAAGGGCAAGGTACCCTGGATTTAGAGGTCGTCAAATAATTTAATGATAATTTGTACAACCTTATATTTTCAATAACCTTAATATCAGTTTTTATTTAATGCACATTGATTCTATTTTTTAAATGAAAGATTTTTTAAGTTTCAGTTTTTAAAAAATAAGCCCACAAAAAAGATTTCCCAGCATACGCTTTTATAAGGAAACAGATACTAGAAGGCCCCAATTATTCCCTAATTATTAGGAATCCAGAAACGATTGATTTTGCTTTTTAGTTTTTCAAATTATTTTTCCCATAGCCCAGTTAGAGCTAGGGCCAGCCCCTTTGGCCTTGGTCTGGGTTTAAGGCCTACATTGTTAAGTTGTATGAATTTTGTGTCTTATACTTATATGGAGCTTAGCTCCATATTTGCACCTAGCTCTTGACCCACTGTTCCAGAGCAGTGTGTAGAGGCCCTCTGCATTTCCATCTCCAGGCACCATATTGGTCTCATTCTGCGTTGACCAAAGCCGTAGATGGTATAGTCATGTCTCAAGATTGGTGAGACCTAAGAGGTCCATACCTCATTTTCTATCCTGTTGAAACATCCTCCCCTGGCCAGTACTGGGTCAAGATGGTCAGAGTGATGGTCTAACAGGGTTAACGGCTGAAAACAAAATAAGGTCTAGAGGTGGGAGGAAGAGGGTTTGGATTAAGCTATGGATTTCAAGCTTAAGAAAGCAAAAACTTAACATAAAAATTTAAAAAGTAAATAATGCTAATTCCTAAAAGGAAACGTAATAAAACTAAATTTGGAAAAGACTGGATGCATAGCATTGGTTTTAAAATAAAAATCCAGGGAGGTTTTCAGAACTTGGTCACTTTTCTGTCATTATGTACCAGCCTTTAGAGTGGAACTGCTCATTAAATCTCCCATTTCTCTTGTATTCAAGAACATAAGATAGAACTCTGAAGGACTTGCTCCAAGGCACATACTGTCAAACCTTCACAAGCACACACATGAAGTAGAATTTGATATCAGGGTGAACATGAACGCTGTTTCAGTATGTGCAGTGGTCCTCATACCCCTCGTGTGCTGAGATGGGCTCAGTCACTCCTTCAGTGCCGAGGTGAGGAGAAGAGCTTGGAGCTCCTGGGAGCCACTCAACCCTGAAGGAAAGCAGAGCTGTGGCTCTCTGAGTGAGAATATTTAATGGTTCAGGTCAGTTAAATGGGGAGCACATAGACTGGCTGAGACTGAGGGAGTCGTGCCTACTTCTTTTCACTCCATTAGCTTATCTGAGTGGAAAGAGAGGAGAACTCACCTGCTCCTGGTGTGGCCATGCCAAATGCCCCAGGGGCAGGAGGAAGGCCAGTAATCTGACAAAATGTTCCCTCCCTCTCCTCCTGAGACACAGAGAAGCGAGCTCTGGGAAAGCAGATAGCACCCCTTTGAAATAATTTCTTAGGAATGGGGTTTCATTGTTTTCCAGACCCTAGCGTTCCTGTTAGTCCATTTGGTTAGCACACTTGAACCCCATAATAGAAAGCAGACTGAAACCTCAGAGGAGATGCCATAACCTGAAGTTTTGTGCCGGTTCAAATGTCCCACCAGCTGGCTATTTTGATATGCTGGTTGCAGCATAGAGTGTAGAAATAGGAGCACCAGGAACCAGGGCAAATGCAAAGTGGTCTTTTCATTAGCAGGTCATTTCTCTCTGAAATAAATTAGTATCCCTCTATGCATATGGAGGATGTGATTAAAGATAATATCAGTTTGCATAGTAAAATCTAGAATGAAATAACACATTGCTAATTTGTTATGATATTGCATTCAGACTCATGCTGTTTGTAAGCTGAGAAACAACAAATAAAACAATAAAGAAAATAATTTGCTTTAAAAAATGGTTGTTCAAATGCCCGTAAGGAATCTGATTTTTCTCTTCTTTAAGTATGCCACATATATTTCATATATGAAACATTTAAAATGAATTCTCAGTATTACAGCCCACTTGCTACCCTAATTCATCTCTCATTTGGAGGAAGACATCCTTGACTCCTGTCTCTCCTCCATTCCACCCTCCATGCTGCCAGTGGAGTTGCTTTTCTAAAATGCAGTTGTAGGTTGTGGAACATTAATTCTTTTTTTTCTTTTTTTGTTAATCCTCACCTGAAGATATTTTTCCATTGATTTCCAGAGAGAGTGGAAGGGAGAGGTAGAGACAGAGATAGAGAAACATCAATGTGAGAGAGACATCGATTGGTTGCTTCCCACATGTGCCCCAACCAGGACCTGGGATTGAGCCTGCAACTAAGGTACATGCCCTTGATGGAATCAAGGGACCCTTCAGTCTGCAGGCTGACCCTCTACCCACTGAGCCAGACCAGCTAGGGCTGGAACGTAAATTCTTAAAATCGCTGGCAGTTTTGCATCACCACAAAATAACACCTTAGCCAGCCAGTGTGTGAGCAGCCGTGTCAGCCTGGCTCTGTCAGCTCTGCTCTCTCCATCCCCTGCTGCCTGCTGGTTGCCTTCCCCAAGCCATCAGCTACCTCTCACCATGCCAGCACACTGCCTTGCTTAAAATGCCAGATCCCTCCTGATAAATTCCTCTTCCCTCCAAGCACAGCCCTTGAAGCCTAGGTCTGATGTCCATTATCAGTCATGAGTGTCCCTTCATGGATTCCCCAAAATAGAATCAATTGCTTAGTCCCCTCTATTTTTAGTACTTTGACCATTCCTTTGTTATGTCCATGCCTCTGTTATGTGCATATCTTGAGTGGAACTTATATATCCGTTCGACACATATTTACTCAGGGCCCTCTGATATCAGGTGCTGGTTACAGCTCTGCCCTGAGAATGGTCATGAACAAAGCTCATAGAGCCTGCTCTTGCAGTTTGCATTCTGCTGGGAGGAGACAAACAGTGAACAATAAACATAATAAATAAATAAAATTTGAAATAACTAATATGTTAGAACAGGGGTGGGGAATCTTTTTTCTGCCAAGGGGCATGTGGATATTTACAGCATCATTTGCAGGTCATGCAAAATTATCAGCTTAAAAATTAGCCTGCTGCATTTGATCAAACATTTAATTAATTCACTCCTAATGCCTTGGCAGGGCCAGACCAAATGATTTTGTGGGCCTTATAGCTGCATGTTCCACACCCCTGTGTTAGAAGGTTAATTATAAAGAGGAGAGCAGGGTAGGGGTGCGGTAGTCAGAGCCTAATTGACTAGATGATGTTTGTACAAAGACTTGACTTTGCAGACACTTCCAGGCTGAGGGAAGAGCTGGTGCAGTGCCTGTGGTGGAAGCCAGTGGGGAGGCCAGGGATTAGGGTAGGCAAAGTGACTCAAAGCATTGGGGAATGCATCAGGGAGAGAAGGGCAAGCAGGGAGACCAACTTCAAAGATTATTCTGCAGTCTTAGCAAGAGCCAGTGGGATCTGATCAGGGCACAGGGTGAGAAGTGGGTGGCTGCTTTTGTGCTTTTCCCTTGACTGTGACTTCCTGGTGGATGAACACTGTGTCTGTCCCCCTAGCCCTGGCACAGTCCCCAGCCTTTCTCTGGAATTGTGTAGAAGTTAAAAAACTTCTTCTTTGCCTAGTAATGTCACCCTCATCACTGCATCATCATACAGATGGCAGGTGAATGTGTCTTAAACAAGCTTCCTGGGGTGGTATGAGCCCTTTCGAGAGCTATGACTATACTTCAGCCCCAATGCAGGCCTGGCCCTACTTTTAGCTGCAGCCCTCTGCCTAGAGTCCCACTGCCCTCATCAACAAAATGAAGCCAATGTTGATTATCTTTGCATCCCATGTTTCTGTGCCCCCTCTGGTTCCCTTCTGCAGCAGTGGTCCAGAGATGACTCCCTTCTGCTCTGACTTAGTCTCTGATTAATGATCATGGCCAACTACTGCGCTCCTCATGCACACATCCAGCATGGAGCTCCAGTGCTTCATAGCCACCCTGTGAGGAGGGCGCTGTGATGGCCCCACTTGCAGACAAGGATGCTAAGAACTTAAATGGGGGCACATACCCAGCTCATACACCCCTAAGTGGGGAACCAGCATTGAACTTGGATCTGGCTGACCCTAGGCTACTGTAAGCACTTTGGAAACAGGGACTGTGTCTACACTTTCTTCGTATCCTGCCCTGTGCCACAGTTCTTTGCTGTGGGATGTGAACCACGTGGGCAGGGCCTCTTTCTGGTTTTTTGTTCATGAGTGTCTTCAGTGCCTAGAAGGATGCTGCTCAAGCAGTGCTTGGTGTCTGGTGAGTGAGTGCAAGGAGGGAACTTCAGGGTCCAGCCCTGACCTGAATTGTCTCTCTTCTGCCCCTCAGGCCATCTCTCGCCTCTGTGAGGACAAGTACAAGGACCTGAGGAGACCCACGAGGAAGCGGTCAGCGAGTGCTGACAATCTGACTCTGCCTAGGTGGTCCCCGGCCATCATCTCCTAACTGGGCGTCCCCACTGGAGGCTGTACCATCCCTCAGTTTCTCCTTTAGTTTGAGAAAAGACAGACTTGGGATGGTTTTGTTTTTGTTTCCCTTTTTTGGTTTTGTTAAAGTCATAACTCCATCAGGCTGCTTCGATGACTGCCTTTGAGCTGTGTGGCCCACATGCAGCAAGGCTTTGAGGGAAGCAAAATCAGTATTCTGGAAATCCTGTTTCACACCTTGCCCTGTCATCATTAACAGCACTTCCTTCTTGGAAGATAAAGACTCGAATCCTGGAGGAGGAAGTAAAGGGAAAGGAAAGTTGTGTAGAAGCAGGAAAAATGGCTAATGACATGGCCATTTCTTAAGTCCCCCATCTGGTCAGTAGGTGAATATGATGGAAAACAACAGTAGTTAACACAGTTAGATGTTCATTAAAGACAAGAGTGCTGCCTTTATCACCTCTGTCTGGATCAGTCTGTTCTTTAAGACTTCTTGCATCCCTTCTAACTGCTATTTGGGGATTTGGGGGATTTTTGTTGGTTTTTATTCTGTTTTGGTTTTGGCCCCACAGAGCAGAGAATATAGTTTGTACCATGGCACAGACATCCAAATAAATAGTACTGGTTGTTTCTCTCTGCGCTATTCCTGCGAGCTGTCTCCTGAGCTTTCTTCCTCACAAGTGGAATGCACTTGTTACATTTCTCTACCACTTTATTTTATACACTTTTTCTTCAACAATGGCAAAATTAACTTGACAATAGTGCTGAACCAAAAGTATCCCTTTCCTTCTTTATTCCTAACCTCCCCCCCCAAAAAAAAAAAATTCTAGATAACATGGGTGCTTGTGCCTTCCAATTTTCATGCAGTTGTTATTTTTAATCTGACCTGAAGTTGTAGTTCAAAATCAATCAAACCTCATGGGCCAAGGAAACAATGTGCAGTAGAAGCTGTCCTTGGTTGAGATTTTTTTCCAGATTGCTTGGTGTTTGCCTGAAGTTATTGAGTAGGAGCCATTTCTTTGTACTCCCTGCCCAGTTTGTTCCTCTACTTCCGCATCCATTGTTGCAAGCAATATTCTTATCAATTTTTATATGTTTATTTTAAATCAAAGTTAGTCTATTTGTATAAATTTTTTTAAAAATTTAAAATTAAAAAACGGGGGTGGGGTGGGTAGTCCAGTGGGGAGATTATTGGAGGGCAAAATGTTACTATTTGCTGAGATATTTTTCACAGAATGATTGAATAAAAAAAAACCACAACACTTGCATTTTCATTGTGGGTGCTTAGAGAAGTTACACAAAATTCAAACTGTGAAGGTTTATGCTTCATTAATTATGACGTACTTTTTTGTTTTCTGACTATTTCTTTAGAAAATAATCTTTTATATCAAAAGGGTTGATCAAATATCAAAGAGTAAATTTGGTATTAAGTCTTAAGAATCTGAGTCAATGAAGCATATAATGCTTTGGGTTTTTGCATATTTTCTTGTGTCACAATGACAAGAGGGTCTAACTTTTTTCCTTTCTCAAGTCTCTGAGGTGAATGGCAGCAGATACTCTGTTTCACCTTCCTTTTATGTGAGCTTGGAAAACTTTGGAATCTTATATTATTAGTCTTGAATACCCTTTGGAAATTAAAGGAATTCAGAAAGTTGAAATCCCAAGAATACCAAGCTGAAAGTACTAGTCAGGTTTCAATGAAATTTGTGTCATGGGTAAACATAACTGGGCCAGATATATTGTCAAGTTCTTTCTGACCTAACTTTCAAAAGCAAGGAAGCAGAAAAGGAAAAGTTAATTATTTTTCCATTGTAATTGTATTGATATACTTTGTATGGGTCCAAAATCAGCTTCTCTCTTCAAGTAAGAGTCTGATTTAGAACTTTAGAGATCTAAAAATAGAGAAAATAATCATTTTATATTCCCTATTCTATAGAGCTTAAAAAGGGACATATTTTCTTAGCTGAATATGAATACCTCTCAAGCATAAATTAGTTCCTCTCATGTAAAGTATCTTATTTTACCAATCCATTTCAAGAAAGAAGTTCTGCCTTTAAAGCAGAAATCTTATTTTTATCCCTTTCATTTGAATGAGATTTGAAAATTGAATTATGTAAATATTTCAATGCATCTACTATTATTTTGTGGAGTTTATTAAACTACTTTAAAAAAATTGTATAGTCTATATATTGTATGTACATACAGTCTGATAACTTAAAATTTAAAGTGAATCCCATAAAACCTGGCTCACTCTTTGTTTAGACTATTGAATATTGTTTTAGCCTTGTGCACTGGACTCTACCTCTGTATAGGAAAATTTTCCATATCATTAATAAGTATTGATCTGTATTAATTGGTTATGTTTCTTGCACTAAGAATTTTTAAGCTCTGCTGTAAGTGTAGATTTTACTTTGCAGTATGAATTACTTGACACATAGCTAAATACTTTAGGTTTGTTTTATTTTTCTACATGATGATGAAGACAACATTTTGTTCTCTGGTTTGTTCTAAGTTTGCCAAAAAAACAACAACAAAATATAAAAAAACAAAATCCTACAACAACAGTACAAGTACAGTACTGGTAGTGAATGGTTTGTTTGCAAGGTGATTCAATGCACTATAATTAAAGCTGGATTACTCTTTAGGAATACATTGTCTTAATGTAGTTTTGAATGCACAGTTTTCATCACTAATGAAGGATTAAGAAAACCACACAATTTGTTTAATTTAGACTTAAACAACAAAGTCACTGGGAGAATAAGTATATATTCCAATGAGTATTTTTGGTTTATTTTACTTTATTCTTAACTGGGAAAAGAGAAAGAAGTCAGGGATTCAAAACCAAATTGGAGGGCAAGCTGGGAGATCCTACCAAGATCAAGATGTGCTCCCATGCCTTACTGCATGAGGTCAGAGCCTGGGCTATCATCTGCTCTGTCCTGGGCTGGACTCATGAGCTTCTTCCTTGGGCATTGGCAGGAGCTTCTCCATCTTGGGGTTTCCCTTGGTTCTGGGGATTTTGATCCTCAGCTGAGCTGCAAAGCAGAATTTTCGGAGTGAATGATTTCAGTCCTTTCTGGCTGTTTTTTGTAATCTCACACTTTGGGGCCATATTTTACAGTTTTGAATTTTTAAAACAAAGTTTCATTCCTGGTTCATTGTAGGTATTTATTAAGTGTTAAATAAATAAATGCAAAGAACAAATAATGACTGCCTTCCTGCTGCATTTTTTAAATATTGATATAAAATTTATAAGGTTTTATGGATGCTGAGTAAACCAGTTCTTTGCAACAGTAGTCTAAAAGTGTTCTTAGTCCTATAAATCTTGGGTGACTCAAAGAAGCATTAAGACCTCTTAGAAATCTCCAGCAGTTGAGACGGTTGCACAATAGAGACCTATTAGAGCAACTCCCATTTATATCAAAGGCTTATTTTATCTTTAATAACTTTATCCCCCCTCATTGTAGTGTCTCAAAACTTACTTTCAGTGGATCTTAGAAATGTGGAGCATCTGAAAGGCCAGCCTGAGAGTCCCCCTCTCCCCCCCTTATTGAAAGGGAGGAGGAAATGGAAAACATGCCCTTGGGTGAAATGAGAAAAGGATACTTAACTAATTTGGGATTTATATTTTAAGCTATATGGATTTCAAGCAAAGCCCTACACAGGTCTTCATTAAGATCATGGTTTGCTGTTACTGAATGCAGAGCTATTGGACCAGAAAACAAATTGCCTCATAGGTGCCATATAGGCCTCAGCACAGGTGAGGGGTGTGAAAGAATACTGGAAGCCATGGGAATTGGTGATGGAGTTTGGACCTGAGCAGGTCAACCAACTTCCTTTCCAGTCTTTCCTGATCAATTTTCTTACTAAGTTTGTATATGTGAAGCTGCTAAAGGTCTACTATGTCACTTCTCATTAGAAACTTTCTTCAAGAGTTCCATGATCAGCACTGAAATGATACGCTTTTATTCATTTCTCAGTTGAAAGAGTAATTGGAGGCAGCTCTGTGTCTGTATTGCTGCAAGTCTGAGCTGTGAGCACCCAGGTAAGGACTTGTCCTAGCAACTGTATTGTCCATTGTAAGTCTTTATAGAAGGCATTCTGGAAGAACCTGTTACAATGAGAAGTGAGCTCAGATGAGGTGTCTGACTGAATGGTGTTACAACTTAACTGTGCCCTTTTGTAATTTGATTGGAGTAGAGGGCTTTATTCCTTTGAAGAACTTTATATGAATAAGTTTCCAAATACAGGCTAAAAGAATAGCATTCCAACGTGAATGTGGATTTAGACAAAGATACTCAATGTAACTGGAACTTGTGCATAACATTATGTCAATATGGTATTGATTTGTATTGTGATAGAACCTTGAGTTTTAGTCTCAGACCAAAGTTAACTTGTGTGACCTTGGACAAATTACTTTACTTCTCTGGATCACTCAGTGAACTTGGCTGGCAAAGATATACTTGCTGGTTGTTTTCTCCACCTCCCTTACTCTCTCTGTTCCTGAACACACTCTATTCAGCCATGCTTGCATCTTGATTGCTGGTTCTATTGTGCATGGATGTAGGAAGGCTGTGAAAGGTAAGTCCAAGCCTAATTGTGTGTTTCCCTGCTTAAGAAGGGTGGCTATTGGTAGATAGAGGTTTTTATATAAAAGGCAGGAGCATCCAGGTTTCAGCTACTGCCCATTCAACCCCTGGATCTGTCTTAATGTAACTGAATGTCCAGCTTATTCTCTAGTAGGGTTTTACTGGACCTGGCTTGTAAGTTCTTATTTACATTGATGGATATGGAAGATCTCAAGAGAGTGGATTTGGGTATAGGAATTCACCCCAAATGGATCAGTTTGGAAAAGTGTGCTTTATCCTTATTAACCCCTAATTAAACCTTCTTAACCCTACCGAACAGAAGCTCTGGAATCCCAGCTTTTGGAGAGAAGTATTCTGCTTCTCCTGTGTGGCACTTCCCACCAGCCCAGGAGGATAGAAAACATGGCCATATGCAAGCTTCCCAAATCTGAACCCTGCTTACCAGCTCTTGGTGCATACTTAACAGCATTTGGGGGGACCAAAGAATTGGGGTCTACTCCAAAGAGAAAAGCAGCACTTGGTAAAGCAATGACTGCAGGGTCAGCACACCCGAGCTCAAGGCCTCACCAGGACACTGGGACATTTGGCCTGGCAAGTCTTGCAACTTTGCTGGATTCTGAGTTGCTTAATCTTAACAAAGAAATGTGTGACCCTCTAGATTAGTCTGAGAGCATTTCTAGACAATATTTATCATTATTCTATGGATAACAGTTTTGGGATTTCTAGAACCAGTCTTGCAATTTAAAACAAAACAAAAAACAGAATTTGGAAAAACCTATGGTGCAGCATTCCAGAGCCCCAAGTGTTTACCAGCCCCCTTCATAGTTGCCTGCAGTATCCCACACCAAGTGGTGATCTCTTAACTGTGAGAAAAACTCAAAACATAATTTTGTTGTAGAATATTATCTAGAAAACATGTATTTGTTTTGTAATGAGTAGACTTTAACAAAGGCTTTAGTGTACATAATTTTCATTGAACGAATATTCATTGAACATGGACTATACTGGACATAGTGTTGAGGGCACACAGGGGAAAGAAGACAGACAAGGTCCATGTGTTCCTGGGATGTGCTGATAAATAAGCATATAAGTAGTGTATGTGGATTGTGATCAGTGTTATGAAGGCAGTGAGGTAGTATGAGTAGGGATCTCCATGGAAAAACTATGGGAGAGCTTCTTAGAAGAAGAGGTAGAGGGAAGGGAAGTTGGTTGGAGATGGGGCTAGAAAAGAATCACACACGTCAGGACTTGCAGGCCTCAGTGAGGAGCCCAGATGTTAAGACCAGTGGGAAAATGCTGTGGAGTTTAACTGGGAACAGCTATTTATTAGACTCCACTTGCCTGATGTAGCTGTGGCACTCAGAGAATAAATATGACAAAGGGACTGTGGTCCCTGCCTTTGTGCCTACAAGCTAATAGGAGGGAAGTGCTTTATGCCCTTTATAGATTGAACTAGAGGCCCGGTGCACGAATTCATACACCAGTGGGGTCCCTTGGCCTGGCCTGTGGGATCAGGCCAAAACTGAATGTCATGCAACTGAATGTCCAGGCTCTCCGACATCCCCCAAGGGGTCCCAGATTGTGAGAGGGCACAGGCCAGGCCAAGGGACCCCACTGGTGCATGATTGAGGCTGGGAGGGATGCGGGAGGCTGGCCAGCCAGGGAGGGACCGCAGGAGGGCTCCAGGGTGTGTCCAGCCCATCTTGCTCAGTCCCAATTTGCCGGACCCCAGCAGCAAGCTAACCTACTGGTTGGAGTGTCTGCCCCCTGGTGGTCAGTGCATGTCATAGTGAGCGGTTGAGCGGCCGTAGCATATCACTAGCATATTACACTTTGGTTGAACGGATGACCAGACAATTAGCATATTAGGCTTTTATTATATAGGACTAGAGGCCCGGTGCACAAAAATTGTGCACTCGGAGGGGGGGTCCCTCAGCCCGGCCTGTGCCCTCTCGCAGTCTGGGACCCCTCGGGAGATAACGACCTGCTGGCTTAGGCCTGCTTCCGGGTGGCAGAGGGCAGGCCCAATCCCTAGGTGCAGCCCCTGGTCAGGCTCAGAGCAGGGCCGATTGGGGAGTTGGGGCGCCGCCCCCGGTCATGCACAGAGCAGGGCGGATCGGGAGGTTTCGATGCCACCCTCAGTCACCCTCAGGGTAGGGCCGATTGGGGGGTTGAGGCACCGCCCACTATCACACTCAAGGGAGGGTCGATGGGGAGGTTGCGGCGCCACCCCCTGTCATGCACAGAGCAGGGCCGATCAGGGGGTTGGGGCGCTGCCCCCTGTCACTCACAGAGCCGGGCCCATCAGGGGGGTTGGGGCTCTGTACCCTGTCACGCACAGAGCAGGGCCGATCAGGGGGTTGAGGAGCTCCCCCCTGTCACAGAGTAGGGCCGATAGGGGAGTTGGGACACCGCCCCCTGTCACACACACAGCAGGGTGGATCAGGGGGTTGGGGCGCTGCACCCTGTCACACTCAGGGCAGGGCCAATGGGGAGGTTATGGCTCTACCCTGTCACACACAGAGCAAGGCCCGTGGAGGGGGGTTGGGGCGCCGCCACTGTCACACTCGGGGCAGGGCCGATGGAGAGGTTATGGCTCTACCCTGTCACACACAGAGCAGGGCTGATCAGGGGGTTGGTGCGCTGCACCCTGTCAAACACAGAGCCACAGGGCAATCAGGGGTTTGGGGAGCTCCCCCCTATCAGGCACAGAGCAGGGCAGATAGGGAGGTTGTGGCCCCGCCCCCTGTCACACACAGAGCTGCAGGGCGATCAGGGGGTTTGGGTGCTGGCCCCTGTCACGCTGATCCCGGTGCCGGGAGGCATATTACCCTTTTACTTTATAGAATAGAGGCCTGGTGCATGGGTAGGGGCTGGCTGGTTTGCCCTGAAGGGTTTCCTGGATCAGGGTGGGGGTCCCCACTGGGGTGCCTGGCCAGTCTGGGTGAGGAGCTGAGGGCTGTTTTCCGGAAGCGAGTGACTGAAGCTTCCAACCGCTCGTTGTTTTCTTTTTTTTTTTTTCCGGGCCAGCTTTAGCTCTGAGGCCTCACCGCTGAAAACATCGATACAATGTTGCTAAAGCCCGGCTGAATGAAAGCCGGTTTCTGGGGGTTTGTTTAGCTTTTTATTTGCAACATAGTACATAGTTGCTTAGAGTTGCAGCTCAGAGGCCGGCAAGTGAGGCGGGGAACGTTGGAGTCTGCAGTCACTGAAGCAAGCAAGCCTCATGTTTGCTTCCAGCTGCCTGGCTGCCGGCCGCCATCTTGGCTGACAGTTAATTTGCATATACTCACTGATTAGCCAATGAAAAGGGTAGCGGTCGTACGCTAATTACCATGTTTCTCTTTTATTAGTGTAGATATGGGAGAAGGACAATTGGCAAATTTGTGAGTTGTCACAAGATGACTGGGAAGAATCTCTTCCTCTGGGTCAGTCATTTTAAAAAATGTATTTTTTATTGATTTCAAAGAGGAAGAGAGAAGGAGAAAAAGATAGAAACATCAATGATGTGAAAGAATTCTTGCTTGACTCCTTCCTGCACGCCCCACACTGGGTATCCGAGCCTGCAACCCGGGCATGTGCCCTGACCAGGAATCGAACCCTGGTCTTCTGGGTCATAGGTCATTGCTCAACCACTGAGCCATGCTGGATCAGCAGTTTTGATTGCAGATGGTCTGTTCATGAAGTTTGTCCAAACACAAAGCACCTACCCTACCAGTCAGGCATTATACATGAGAGAATGTCAGGACTAAAATCCGTGGTTCCTGCACTCATAAAGTCATATTGAGTTGGTCTGGATCAATGGTCCTTTTAATTTTTTTCTCCAATTGCAGTACATTCTGGGTGTGTTTTGCTTCCTTGTCTTCTAATTCACTAATTCGGTCCTCCGCTTCTCCTAGTCTACTGTTGATGCTTTCAGTGGTGTTTTTTATTGCAGCTATATCGCTCTTCATTTCTTCTTGGGTCTTACTTAAGTTGTTGATTTTTTCATCTGTTTCTTCTAGCTTCTTGCATATGTTATTGATTTTTTCATCTGTTTCTTCTTGCTTCTTGCATAGGTAGTTGACTTTTTTATCTGTTTCTTCTTGCTTCTTGCAGAAGCTGTTGATTTTTTCCTCCATCTGGTTTATGCACTCTAGGACCCTTATTCTGAATTCTTTTTCTGTCATGTTGCATGCCTGGGTTTCACTTAGCTGCTTTTCTGGCGAGTCCTCCTTTTCTTTCCTTTGGGGGTTTCTTTGTCTACCCATGTTTGATCTCACTGACATATCTAGACGTTGAGTCGTTCAGTGGCTGCTCCCTGGGTGGCAAGTGGCTCCTTGGACTGTGGTTGCTCCTCGGGCGGTTGCAGTAGCAGCTGCTCCTCAGTTGGCAGCAGCTCCTCTGGTAGGTGCTGTTCACAGCTGTGGTGGCTCTTCTAGCTGGTGAGGGGAGGCTTCACTTACAGCTGCTGTTCCTCAGACAGAGGGTGTGGTGCTCAGGAGGCTGCTGTTGCTTGGATCTGCTGCGTTGATTTAAAGGCACAAAATACAACACAACAAGGCACCACATACCAGGCACTAAACACAAATATATTCACGATATTAATAACCCCAAATAAAGGTGACTACCCGAATTAAGAGAATTGGGGGATAAGGAAGAAAGAAGAGAAAAAGATAAAAGAGAAAAAAGAAAAGAAAAGTAGGGGAAAAAAGGAGTGCAAAAATGAAATTGGGAAAAGGGGGGGGGGAAGAGAAAAAAAAGCGAAAAGAGAGAATGAAGTAGAAGAGGGGAAGAGACTATGTATATGAGGAGAAAACTCCTATAGAACCGCCACTAATCCCAACAAATTCCAGCAACAGCTCCCTGGAGATGAATGCAAACTAGAAACAACCAATAATATCAAGAGAGGCAAGGGAAAACAGAAGCACAAAAATAACTGGGGGGGGGGGGGGTAGGTGGAGGGAGGGGAAAAACCAGCAGAAAAAAATAAAAAGCAAAAGTAAAACAGCCTCACAAACCAGTCCTAAAACACACACACACACACACAGACACAAAACAAACAAACAAACAACAACAAAAAAACAATATACTCAACAATCAAGCAAACAGCAACAAAACAATAGAAAAATAAAAGAAGAAAAAAAATTTTTGGATATTGAAGAAAGATAAGGGATATGTGTATAAGGATTTAGAGCAGTGGATTGGAAATAGGATATATAAGTAGGGTGAAATTTTGATAGGAGGTAAACAGAAGGAATAGGGAAAATCTAAAGCAGGAATAGGGTAAGAGAAACAGGACAACAAAAGGGGAAAAGTGAGGGAGAGGGTTTTAGCATAGAGGTAAAATTGAGGTAGGGAAAATTGATGCTAAAGGAACGATGAAAATAGAATGGAGAACACTAATCCCAAAATAAAATAAAGAGAAAATAAAATGGCACTTTAAAAAATGGTAAAATGGTAGCAGTAATAATACTGGTTAAAAATAAAAATGTAATTAAAAGGGTAAAATCAGGTGATGGAAAAAGAAGAAAAAAATTTGGTTTCTTAGTTAAAAGGTGAAAAAAGAAAAAAAAATTTGCAGTAGTGAAGGTCCTTTGGTTCTTCTACTCGTCAGTCTGGCTCGCCTTAGTCCAGCCAGGTATTCAGGAGAGTGTTGAATTTCCCTGCGATACACTGTTCCTCCGTGTTGTAAACCACAGTCCTGATTTTAAAGCAGGCCGTATTTGTGTCCCAGACTGCCTTAATTTGTATTTAGCTAAGAGTCAGTTTGTGGCTCAGCCTCTGGGTGGCAGTGTTTTTGGGTTGGCCTCTGAGGCTATAGGGCCTCTCTGTCCAGTAGCTTGGGTTTATCATCTCTATTGCACTTAAAACTGGTTTGGGGAAGTCCACTGCCCAGAGTTGGTTTCTTAATCGTTACCCGCTCTGTGTTGTTGCTGGGATTGAAAATCCCTCTATAGGCGCAGACCCTGTTAACTCCCAGGGACTGATCAGATTAT